>NW_007726293.1:168804-212918 GCF_000696425.1 Galeopterus variegatus | reverse complement strand
GGGGCCCTAGCGAGCCCGGCGGACGCTCCCGGGCCCGGCCCTGGCATCGGCATCGCGGGCTGCATCGCGGCCATGGCCAAGGAGCAGCGGAGGGCGGTCCTGGAGCTGCTGCAGCGGCCGGAGAACGTGCGCTGCGCCGACTGCGGCGCCCCGGGTAGGTTTGGGCCGGGTGGGTGCGCCCGGGATAGGTACGGGCCTGGGTAGGTGCGGGTCCGGGTGGCTGCCGGCTCGGCTCGCGTGGGTGAGGGTCCAGGTGGATGCGGGCCGGGTGCGGTGCAGGCCCCTATGTGTGCGGGCTGGGCCCTGGGGACTGGGAGTGGTGCCGCAGGCGCCTCCGGGGATGGGGGCTCTGGCCTCCTGGCTCGTTTTGTGCTCGGGTGGGGCGTGGGCCCGAGTGCACCTACGGGGACCCTGGGCCCTCCCGGCTGGCCGGGCTGGAAGGTGCCTCTCCACGGGCCCCCCGCCTGCTGCTGTGCCACCTCCTCCCCTCCCCCGCCGGTGCGTGTCTCGCTGTCACCCGCGGACCGCCAGCCGCGTTGCGAAACCTCGGGCTCTGAGAGCAAGGAAAGAGGAAATCGTGGCCGGCGGCTGGCTTCAGGGAAAGAACGGAGGAGCCGGCCTGGGGTTTGCGCGGGTGGGTGTGGGGGGTCCACCTGGCTCCCTGGAGGTGACGTCATGCTCCCCCTACAGGAGTCACCCTCTTGCAGCAGGCTCGGAGCAGAGGGAGGAAGCCCTGCCCAACCTCCCCAGACTGTGAGGAGAGGGTATCCCTGCCAACTCCTTGCACCTAGCTGCTCTGGGGCAGGTGGCCAGGACAGGTGAGGCAGGGGAACAGGTGGCCCCAGAGACAGGCCCTCAGTCCACCTGCTGCCCTTTTCTCCCAGCTGGGCATCTTCCAGATCTGGTGCCTTGGTGGCCCCTGGTCTGGGGTGATTTCTAAGGCTCCAGAGTCCAAGGAGGTACTTCCTCTCCCTTCCTGAGGCTACTTGTCTTGTGATTGGCTGTAAAATGCATGGCTCTCAGACCAGCCCTGACCTGCTCCTGAACTGGCAGACCCAGGCTGGTCCTGACTGTGAGGTGAGGAGCAGGCAGGAAAAGCCCCCAGAGGCCACTGGCTCAGGGGCTGTCCTCCAGGCACACCAGGAATTTGGAGGCTCCTTGCCTGAGCCCTTCAGAACAAGCCTAACTCACCTAGGTCCCCAGGGAAGGAGGTGGGCAGACCTTGCATTTGTTCCCTGAGAAACTGGTTCGAGGCATGCAGTCTCTGGACATCCTGAAAACAGGACCTAGTTCCCGGCTCTCAGCCCTTCACCCCTCGCTGGGCTGGGAGGGGTCTCTGACAGCTTGAGGTCCTGGGAGTCTGCTGGTCAGCCGAAGGTTGGCCCTGAGAGGCCACACCAGTAGTGTGAGTGTCCCAGAGGGAAGGCGGTGACAGACATTTCTGGTTAGCCCAGCAGGGCCGAGGTAGCCTTTCCCCCGCCCTCCTGAGGCAGGGCAGCCGCAGGGCCCTTGCTGATGGTGCAGTGGGGTGGGTCACCTCACTGCTGTGCACTGCCCCTGCCAGCTGGGCCACCTCGCCCAGACTCTCCCCACCTCACTCTCCAGGACCTGTATTTCCACTTGTTCAGGAAAGCAGGCCGTGCCAGAGAGAGGCGGGTGACAAAGGGCAATCAGCTTGTCCAGCTCTCAGGGTTGGCCTGGGGGGGCTGTGGCCTGGGGGAGGGGAGCCAGGCTTGTCACTGTCTCTCTCGTTTCTGGCCACACTGCCAAGGAGAGGCTTCTCTGAACATAAAGCCACTCTGCAGCCACACTCTAGGCCTCCCAGCCTGGCAGGAGGAAGAGGGGACTTCCTTGGCCTGTCGGGCCCTGTAGTGACCCCTTCCCTCCCAGCCCACCCACTCAGCTTCCATCTTGGCCCCTCAGTCTAGGGCCCTGGCCACGCTCAGCTTTGGAGCACAGCCTCGGCTCTCCCAGTGCCCAGCACTTCCTGGCATTAGGCCAGACCTCTGGTTTTTCAAAATTGGCCCATGACATCAGCACCTTGTTTCATCTGTCCAGCAGCCTGTGGAGCAGGCAAGCTGTGGGGGATTGCTCCCACTTTACAGCTGGGAAACTGAGGCCTTGAAAACTTGAGCTGTTTTGAGGGACATGGTGCCCCAAAGGCAGAGCAGGTCTCCTGATGCTCACTGTGCCTAGGTGACCCCTCCCAGCTTTGCCCCAGGGCTGTGGCCATGTTGTGGAGCAGGAAATGTCAGGAGGCAGGGGGCAGCTGTCCTGCGTCCCCCCCCCCCCCTGGCCCCCATGGGATGCTCCTGAGGCCTTGAAAACTTGAGCTGTTTTGAGGGACATGGTGCCCCAAAGGCAGAGCAGGTCTCCTGATGCTCACTGTGCCTAGGTGACCCCTCCCAGCTTTGCCCCAGGGCTGTGGCCATGTTGTGGAGCAGGAAATGTCAGGAGGCAGGGGGCAGCTGTCCTGCGTCCCCCCCCCCCCATGGCCCCCATGGGATGCTCACTCAGGTTCTCTGCTTCTTGGCTGAGGCTAGGCTGGTCTATTCCTGTTCTGTGCTGCTGTGGATGCAGCTGGGACCTCCTGTCTCTGCTGTGGCCTGGATGGGGGACAAGGGGCCACTCTGGTGTTGATGGGGGTTGGGGATGGACAGCATGTTCTGTTGTCATCAGAGCACCGTCATGTGGACTGGCTCATGGCTGCTGTTCCCAACCATGCTTGTGTGAGCAAAGCATCCTTAGGGTGAGGGTCCCCACGGCATCTGCTCTGGCAGCAGGACATCAGGGCAGGCCCAGGCCGCCTCTGACCACCAGGCCTGGGGGTTCCAGGGTAGATTTGGGCAGACTCCCCCTCCCCACCCCTGTTGGCCATATGAAGGCTCCTGGGAAGGAGGCAGCCTGGGGGTCTCTGTGGCCCCCAAAGAAGCTCCTCTGACGCTCTCCCCTTTATCTGTCCCAGTGGTGGACTCCTCCAACCTTGCTCATGGGGCCCCATCCATCACCACCCAGAGAGACTTTTCTCATCACAGGTCTGGGCGGGTGGGTGCATGGGCTTGGGTCCATTCTCCTGTATACCTGGTGGGGGTCTCCATAATGGGTCGGAGTTGGGGGAGAGAGGAGCTGCCTCTATGCTTTCCCTAAGCTGCCTACCTAATTGGAAAAAGTGACAGATTCTCCTCTTTGAGAGTCAGGTCGTCCAATGCCCCAGAAGGAAATTAGCTCTTTAATTGGCTTGGGGTGTGGGTGATAATCCTATGGTCACCTGGGTGTCTGAATCGCCTGGAGCACCAGGTAAAACCAATAGTCCAGGAGCTCCTTGGGCCTTCCAGCTCTGGAGGTCTGGCTCAAGGAGGAAATCTTTGTTTCTAACAAGACTGATCATTTGGGGCCATCGCTTGGGGGCCCTGGTGGTTCAGGAGTTGCTTGTTCATCCACGCCTGGACCTGAGGCCCCAGCCAAATCCAGGCTCTGGGGTGGCCCCAGGACTCAGGGATGACCGGGTATGAGTGACCCTGGGGCCAGTCCAGGACTGAAGTACATGTCTGCAAGGCGCATGGGTTAAACTCAGGCTGCAGACTCCTCATTCAACCCTGGGAGGCTTCAGGGCAGAGGTGATGTTTCAGAAATTGCTGGTAGCAGAGGCAGAAGCACTTTGGCAGGGAAGAGTTTTAGGAATTTGGCCTAGTTTGGGAGAGGGTCCTATGTGCTGGTGGGTGGGTGGCAGGGGGCTGCTGGGTGGTGGGTTGGGCAACCTGCCCCTCCCCTTCCTGGAACAGCAGCCCACCGGGTTTGTTTTTTTTTTTTTAATTGTGATAATATATATATATAAAACATAAAATTTACCCTTTTAGCCACTTTAAGGGTACACTTGAGTGGCATTAAGTACATTCACACTGTTGTGCAGCCATCACCAATGTCCATCTCCAGAACTTGTTCATCTTCCCAAGCTGACACTCTGTCCCCATTGGACGACAGCCCCCAACTCCCCCTCCCCAGCCCCTGGCACCCACCATTCTACTTTCTGTCTCTATGAATCTGAGTCCTCTAGGGACTTCATATAAGTGGAATCCTACAGTATGAGGGGTCTTCAAAAAGTTCATGGAAAGATTTGTATTATCTTTTAATTCCATTTTTCCATGAAATTTTTGAAGTCCCTTTGTATCTGTCCTTTTGTGCCTGGCTTATTTCACTTAGCATAATGTCCTCGAGGTTCATCCATGTGTAGCACATGTTGGAGTTTCCTTCCTTTTTAAGGCTAAAAAATATTCCAGTGTGCGTATAGACCATATTTTGTTCGTCGGCTCATCTGTAGATGGACACTTGGGTTGCTTCCATCTTCTGGTTATTGTAAACAATGCTGCTATGAACGTAGGTGTGCAAATACTTCTTGGAGACCCTGCTTTTGATTATTTGGGGTACATACCCAGAAGTGGAATTGCTGGATCACGTGGTAATTGCATATTTAACTGTTTGAGGAGCCACCAGACTGTTTCCCCTACCTGGTTTTGTGCTCAAGCCACAGGTAAAGGATTCATGTGCCTGCCCACCCCGCGGCCAGGTATGGAGGGTTGGTGCTGCAGCAAGTTGGCTCTCAGGGCTGGGAGGAGCTGGAAGTCTTTCCCTCTGTCCACGTGCTTGGTGGCCCTCAGGCCTTACCATCCTTCCTCACCTCCCACCTAGACAGCACTTCTCTCCCCAGCATCACTGTTTGAACGTACAGGTGCCTATCTGTGGTGCATGCTGAGGTTATCCCACAGTGGACTCCCTGAGCTGCTGGGCTGGGTGGTGGCACCAGCTGGCTTCTACCTGCAGGCAGGTGCTGTGAGCTGGGCCTATGCTCTGGATGTACCTCAGGTAGGGGGTGACACTGCCCCATGCCCAGGCCCTATACTTCTAGGCCACTGCCAACTTTATATTTAGGGGCATTTTATAAGCCCTTGCTGTGCACCAGGTACCTGCTAGGCAGGTTCATTTACTTATTCTCTATCGCCTGTAAGGTGGCTGCATGAGCCCATTTCACAAATGAAAGAACTAGTGCTTGGAAATAGGAAGGGACTTCGGCAGGGTCCAAGGGAGGCAGAGGTGGCAGGTGGCAGTGTGGATGGGAGTTGTATGTGCCTGGGAGGCAGACCTGAGCCTTCAGTTGGTGCCCACCCTGAGTTCCAACAGGCATGGCACCTTTCTCCAGTGCATGTGCACTGAGTACCTTGCTGTGTGCAGTGCCCAGGTTCAGGGCCAGATGGGTCTCTGCTCCACAGTCTAGTGAGGGAAGACAGACACAGAGAAGTGACTGCACACAGAGACAGAGGAGGCAGGAGGTGACCTGGGTGGAATAAGCATCGGTGCTGTGGTGGAATAAGAAATGCAAGGGTGACGGCAGTGCATGGCCACGCTGCTCAGAGTGGTCAGAGAAGATGATGTTCCAGCTGAGACCTGAATGTTGAAAAGGAGTTGGCCTTGCCAAAGTCTGGAGAAAGAACATTCTGTACTGTTGGAACAGCTAGTCCAAAGGCCCTGGGTCCAGGCCTGGCTGGGTTGAGGAGCAGGAAGAAGGCCAGTTGAACCCAGCAGGAGGCTCTGGAACAACAGGAAGGAGGTGTCATGCCATGCAAGAGTCTATGATTTTGAGATCTCCTGGGCTGCAGAGGTGGAGAATGGGATGGAGAGGCTCCCAAGGGAGGGAGGTGGCTGGAGGAGAAGATGGGCCCTGGGCCCTGAGCACGCCCAATGGTCAGAAATGGAACCAGCAGGAGTTCTGGCCAAGATGATGGAATAGACAGTCCCCAGCATCACTCTCTCCCATAACTCAACCAATTTACAACTATAAAAATGTAACAACAGCCAAGCTAGGGCTGCTAGAGTTCAGCGGAAGAGGAGAGACCTACAGAGTTCATGAAGGGGGAGAAACCACGATGAGAGAAAGAAAAAACTGCTCAGAGTATTTCAGGCCACAGCCACTTTAAGGCTGGAGCTGCTGAGTGCACAGAGCAGGAGTCGGCAGAAGCTGCAGCTGTGCCCTTCAGATGGAGTTGCTTGGAGGTGGCAGGGAGGAAGAGAGCCTTGGTGGCCACCAGGACAGCAAGACCACTAATAGGGTTGCCGTGGACCCATGCAGGAGAGAGGAGCCAGAACAACTGAAAAAGGGGAGCCACTTAGAGACCAGTGAGTCATTGCAACGGACTGACGCAGGGCCTGTCCCATGGGAAGTGTTTGGGCAGTGCGGGAGACGGGCCCACAAGGAGAACACTGGGGCACAGCAAGGACAGCTGATCCAACCCCCAATCAGCACAGGACCACTCAGAGGAGACTGGTGGGGAATGCAGAATTGCATGGGGTGCCATTCGATGAAAAAACTCAGGCCCAGATCAGAGTTTCTACACAACCCAGGTGCACTGGGTCTCTGGAGAACTGGAAATACCTATAAGGTCAACCATTAAACCCTGAGCTGCACAAAAAGCCTTCCCTAGGGAAATGGCAGCAAAGAAGTTTAGCTCAACCACACAGCTCAAGTGCTGGTTTCCACAGGAAGTTTCCCCATTTTAGAAGTAAGCAAATGACAAAAAATTAGTTCCAGCCCAGACACACTACCAGTGCCTTGTGGCCCCACCTGGGGGACCCAAGGTATGGAGCCAGGGACAGGACCCTCGGCCCACAACCAGGCACACTGCCTTCACTAAGCAGCATGCTAAAAACATCACCTCCATGTGAGTGGCCCACCACAGCCACCACAGTAACCACGGCTGCCACAAAAGCGGCTAGATGCCCCAACCACCACGCAGATGGTCCACCAGCCACTGGAGTGCATTGACACAAGGAGAGTCACCAGCAGAGATAAAGAAAAGAAGAGGATGTCTCTCTCCACAAAGCCCATTCCAGAGTGACAGAAGAAGCATCTGCTCTATGATAATATTCGGGGACCTGATCACACCTCTCAGCATTGGACAGATCATCTAGGAAACAAATCAACAGAGTAACCATTACTCTTTCAGAAGGAGAGAAGAAATCTAGGGTTATCAGTGTTGGGGGGGCGGAGGGAGGATAGGGAGAGATTGGACAAGGGCATAAATAATTAGTACAATTTGTAACAATATACATGCTAGTAATATTGATTTGATTAATATATGTCAACATTGAATCCCCAAAATATGTACAATCAATTATGATTCAATAAAAAAAAAAAAAAAAAAGAAATGGAACCAGCACAGGAGACCGAGAAGGAACAGCATGGAGATTGGAGGAGACCTGAAAGAGCACAGAACCTCACATGCCAAGTGAGGAAAGTGCTTTCAGGAAGGGAGCCTGCGGGCTGTGGGTGGGTCAGCAGAGAGCATGAAGTGTCACAGGGTCGTGGGCTGTCGTGCCCATGACAGCAAGGCGGAAGGGCTGGTGGGAGCTGGTGGCAGCACGTGCACAGGCATTTCGAGGCATTCTGCTGAGAGAGGGAGCAGAGGCCTACGCGGAGGGCACACAGGAGGCCCACGGAGCCATTGCTGCTGCTTCCTTCATGAGGAACAAGGCCAGGGCAGTGGCCAGGGGGAGGCACCTTGCAGGGGAAAGGAGAGGGCTCGACAAGGCCATTTCGAGGAGTAAGAATATATTGGGAGGATATAGCTGAATCGTGGGACACTGTCTAGAACTACACCAAGTGCCTTCTACATGGCCATGCGTCTTTCTCTAGAACATTCTGCTCTGGGGCACAGGCTCCGGTGGATGGAGAGGTGGCTCATGGAAGGGTCATGGAGGATGAGAGTCAATAAGCGGGAGTGAAGGTCAGAGAGAGGGCACAGCTGGAAGGAGAGTGTGGCGTGATTGGCGATGACTAGGTTTGGGGTGTGGGTGGGCAGTGGCCGGGAGTCAGGCTGTTGTCCAGAAGGTGACTGGTGGGAGGCGCATGAGGAGGCGGCCACCACGCTGAGGGGAGAGGGTGGGAGTGACAGGCTGGCAGGGGGCTGCAGGGGCAGCCGTGTGCTTGGCGTGGAGTGGGGGAAACAAGCAGGCTGGCAGGGCCAGATCAGAGTGGGGCAGACGGGGTTAGAGGTAACAGTCGGGGACCACGCAGGGCCTTGGAGATCACTGTGAGGGCCTGGCTTTTACTCCAGGTAAGGTGGGAGCCATGGGAGGCATGTGAGCAGAGGAGTCTCCCCAGCCACTGGAAGTGTCACAGGGTCGTGGGCTGACGGGTTAAGGTGAAGGTGCTTGCTTTGCAGGATTGCAGACCACAGCGACAGTGGCTTGGTCTAGGGTGGTGGCAGTGGGTGTGGGGTTAAGGGTCAAATCCTGGATCTATTTTGAAAGGAAAGGATGAGATGCCGTTTGCTGAGATGGGGGAAATGGTGGAGAGGCAAGTGTGGGGACCAGGAGCTCGGTCTGCAATGTGTAGTAGATTGAGAAGTCGCTGTCCGGTCTCCGAGCTGTAGAGACGTGAGCCTGTAGCTGAGGAAGGCTCTGGAGGAAAGAGGCTGGAGGCAGGAATGGGGGCGGGCGGGGCACGTCAGATTATAAATATTTCTTTCTCTTTCTCTTTTTTAAAAAATCAAGGCAAAATTCATATATGATAAAATAATCACTCAAAAGTGAACATTTAGTAGAACTTAGAATATTCACAATATTGTATAACTGCCACCTCTACCTAGTTCCAAAAATATGGTTTTTACAGCCAAAAGGCCCAATGAGATGCAGAGGAGTGAGCCCCGCGGAGAGGACCATGCGGGAGTGGAGGCGTCGCAGGGGGTGGCAGCGCGTGGGGAGGGCGGGCCCTGGGTTGGACGCCGCTGATCTGGGAGGACCAGGAATCACCCATCAGGTTTAGTGCCGCAGAGGCCATGGTGACTCTGATGGGAGTGGGGGGGGAGCAGTGACCATGAGAGATGGGGGCGAGCCTGGGGAGGTGGCTGGGAGGGGCGATGTGGGGTCAAGAGAGAGATTTTGAAATGTGGAGCATGTTTGGGTGTGAGTGGGGGATGTGCTTGAAGGAGGCCCCTGGCCAGGAGGAAGGGAGGGCATCTGGCTCTGGAGGGAGGCCCCACGCAGGTGGGCCCCGTGCTCTCAGTGCAGTGGGAAGAGGGGGGAGAGGGGCTGGGGGCTGAGCAGAGAGGAGAGGGTGTGCCTCTCACTCCCCCAGGCGGGGTGTTGCAGATGCTGGCCGAGCTCGTCTACTGTGTGCAAGGTATGCCCTTGCTGTGGGACCCATCGGTGCCCAGAAGCAGCACGGCTGCCCTAGTGGAGCTAAGATCCCAGAAGGGGACACAGAGGGCCAGCAAGGTACACAGAAGACCAGATGACACAGTGTGCTGGGAGGGTAGCCAGTGAATGGGGCCTGGAGCTCCGCACGGGGCGGGGTGGTCTGTGCCTGGGGGACAGCCATGCATGCGCCCCACCTCATGAGACCCCTGGAGACCATATGACTGTGGGGGGAGGGGGTGGACACTGAAGCTGAGAACTGGGAGGCCGAGCCCCTGCCCAGAGAGAGCCCGTCCCACCCAGGGCCCCACCCTCCCGCCTCAGCTGCCCAGCGCTAGGAAGGGCAAAGGTCTATGGAGCCAGGCCGCTGTTCCACAGACAGGTTCCACCGCTCACCTTCTCCCCCTGCCTGGGCCTTGGCCAAGAGGGACGCGCCTGCTCCAACTGGCTCAGCCCCAGGGTGTGCCTCACCTGCCTAGGTGCCTCAGACCAGCTCCCGGAAATGGTGAGGGGCTGAGTCACCTCGGGGTGGCCAAGGCAGGGCAGAACTGGAGCAGACAGAGGGCAGACGGCAACTGGGGAGGGAGGAAGCAGGCAGCTTTATGCAGAGTCTCAGGGAAGACAGGGCAGCTGCTGGAGACAGTGCCCGGCAGAGCCTCAGGCCTGTCCCCCACCTCACTGGGGGGCCTCCACCCTCTCCTCCACACCAGCCTGTGCCCTTGGCCACCCCTCGGGCCCAGGTGCACCTGTTGGCCTCATGGCCTGTCCTGGGTAGAACACAGGCCCGGAAGCTGACTCTGGGCCACTGGGCAGGAGTTCAGGAGTCCTGAGTGCTTAAAAGCGGTCCAGAGAGGTGGCAGGGCAGGCTCTGCCCGGGCATGTCTGTTTGGTCCTGCAGCCCCTTTCCCCACAGGGAGGGGGCACCCAGAGTGGAGCCTGGCCTTCGGGAGATGCCCTCCTGCACAGGTCTAAGGGGTCCTGTGGGGGTATCCAGCCAGCTCTCCTCCTGCTGCGGGGCCCTCCTCCCACCCTGAGGGTCTCAGAGGCTGGGCAGCTTCTGTGTACGTGTGGGCACTCCTGCTCCTGTACCTCTCTTCGCTCTGATGGGTTTGTGGGGAGGGTGTGCACATGTGGGCAGGCCTGGCTGCGCCTGACAGCCTGAGAAGGAAGCGGCCCAGCCCAGCCCCGGCCCCTCTTCCCTGGGCCCTCCCTGCCAGTCTTTGTCCCTGCTGGAAGTTGGGGGGCTCCAGCTCCTCATCTTCCCTCTCCTCCGTGAGCCCATTCTGGAGGGCCTGGGCACACCATCGGGATTTCCTGCAGATGGACCCAGAGGCTTTTTAGGGGGAGGATGAGAGTGAGGATCAAGTGAATTACTGGCTAGCTGCAACGCAGGCTCAGTCCAGGAACAGTTCATCGTGAGTCAACTTGATGCACACAGAAGTGGCCATCGGGAGCTGGCCCTGGGGCAGGCGCTGGTGCATCCAGAGCCGGACTGGGCACACCCAGGCAGGGACTCTGCCTTCTGTTTTGGTGGCTTCAAGGGCCGATGTGGCAGTCACTCTTCCAGAGGCCAGAAGTCTTAAATGTTGCTCAGAGTCACCTACCGAGTCACCTATCAGGGCTTTCTTCTTACAGGGTGTGAAGACTTCTTTAAAGGAGGAACTTTGGCTGGCTGGTTAGCTCAGTTGGTGTAGAGCATGGTGCTGATAAGACCAAGGTCCAGGGTTTGATCCCTGTACCTGTCAGCTGCCAAAAAACCAAAACAAAACAGGGGCTCCACCGAAAAGCCTTCCACAACCCAGGGCAGGACCCTGGGGGTGGGCTTGAGAGCAGGGATGTGAGTCCCGAGAGCAGCAGGAGGATGGTGTGGCCCCTGGCTGATGGGAGTGGGGCGGGGGGGCGCATGTGGGCTGGGCTCCATCCTTCTGCCGTTAGGATCTCTGAGGCGATTTGCAGGGGAGAGGGGCGGCTTGCGCACAAGTCACTGATAAGCGACTGCTTCATAGGGTGCTCTGGGTCTGTTGCATGCTGGGCACCGGCAGGAACCACCCAGTGCCCGCTTGCTTCAAGGCAAAACTGTGGACAGATGACTTAAGTCCTCTTTGATCAGAGGTGACATTTGAGCTGAGTCTTTGCTAGGAACAGAGCCCTGGGACAATGCCTTGGAATCTTTAGCCTGATGTTCGGGGTGAAACAGGACGACCCATCACTTGATCGCGTTCCTCCCACTGCCCGGCTGTGCACACGCCGTTCCCACCGCCCGGACCTGGCCACTCTAGCCTTGGTTACTTCCCGTACACCCTTAGCGCTCGAGGCTCCTCTCTCCGGGAAGGCCTTGCCGCTGCCCTGCCGGCTCCCCGGGCACCATCCACCTCTCCTGGGGCCTTTCCTTTGGTGCAGTGAAGTGCTCTTTTGTATGACTGGGGCTGAGGGCCTGTCTCCTGCCCGGGCTGTGAGCTCCCCCAGGCAGAAGCCCATTAGCCTGGCACTGAGTGACACTGAAGAATGTTTGGAAAAGAGAAAGGCAGGTGGAGGCTGGTCTTTTGGCCAATACATCTCTTCCAAAATGTCTTTCTGCCTCTTCCACACCAGCCCCGGGGGAGCCCAAGAGGAGGAGGCTGGAGGGAGATGGGCACTTTGCCTCCTCTGGGGATCAGAGGGATTCCTCGTCATTCTGGGGCCCTGAACCCCTCAGCCTGGGGCTCTCTGCTCACCCTGAAGGCCGATGGTGCTGAGTCTAGAGCCTCCCTGGGTGGGAATCCCAGCCGTGCTTAGCCTGTCGCATGTCACCAGCCTGGTCACTTCACCTCTCCAAGCCTGAAGTTTAGAATCCTAAACCCCGTGAGACCCCACCTTGAGGTGACAGAACTGAGAGAGACTTCCTCCTTCAAAGCCCCACACCTCCCTTATGCGTTTTGCTCCTGTAAGGGCCAAGACTAAAGTGGGACATCTTGCTCAGGTGTTGATAACACCAAGGTCCAGGGTTCGATTCCTGTACCAGCCAATACCAAAAAAAAAAAAAAAAAAAATTGGGGAGGGGGGCGTGACATCTTTCTCCTAATGGACCTTAACTGGTGCTGGGGAGCCCTGCCATTCCTGGGGGTGGGGGGAGGGCTGGGCCACAGATGGGCAGAGGTCCTGCCTGCTGACTAGGCCAGATGGCCCAGCCTCCACCCCTAGGGTCCTGTCTTCCCTCACCTGCCCAGTCCTCAGCCAGCCCCAGGCCCAAACTTCCGGGAAGGAGGTGTGGGGGTAGGCTCTGAGAGAAAAGGGACAAAGATCAAATCTCAGCTCTGCTGCTGCCGTGTGGCCCCTTACCTCAAAGGGTCATTGTGGGGATGGAGTGAGACCGTGTGGTCAAGCACTGCCCCCCAGTGAGTGCTCGCCACACAAGTGGAAGAGGAGGAGGGGCGCTGGCTTCTGCCAGCCACTGCTGCGGGTGTGAGGACCTGGAGGATGCTTGTGAATTGGGGACCAGCCCTGTGGTCCCTGAAGCTTTGACTGGGCAGTGCAGTAGTATCCACTGCTTCCTCCACTAAAACCAGGTCTCCACCAAACCTAGGCCTCTGGATTGGCCCAAGAGTTCCTGGCACCCAGATGCCAGCTCCCTCCTCCTCTTGAGAGGAGAGCCTGGATGCCCTGGGTCTGGGAGAGGGTCCCTGCTAGCCGCCCAGAGCTGAGCACATGGGGGCGGGAGGTAGGGAGGGAGGCCAGCCCTGATTTTCCTGCTTCTCCAGCCTGTTGGGATAGAGTTGGGGTTGTAGACACACTAACTTCCTTTTAAAGTTTTCCTCTATTGAGTTGTAATTTACATACAATAAAATGCACGCATTTTAAGCTCCCAGTGTGGCTTGTCTTCCATTCCCTCAACAGTGTCTTTCAAAGAGTAGATTTTTTTTTTATTCTGATGAAGCTGATCTCCTTCCCCTCCACCCCAATGGATTCTGCTTTTGATGTTGTATCTAAAAAAATCTTTGCCTAATCCAAGTTCATAAAGACTTTTCCTCTGTGTTTTATTTTAGAAATGTTTTACATTTAGGACTATGATGCATTTTGAGTTTATTTTTGTATATGGCAGTAGGAATGGATCAAAGTGTGTTGTTTTGCAGATGAAATCTAATTGTTCCAGTACCATTGGTGGACAGATTATTCTTTCTCCACTGAATTGCCTTTACATCTTTATCAATAATTACTTGATGACATGTGGGTCTATTTCTGGATTCTCTATTCTGTTCCATTGATCTGTTTGTTTTCATGCTAATACCACACTGTCTTAAAAACTGTAATTTTATAATAAGTTCTGAAAACAAGTAGTGTTAGTCCTCCATCTTTGCCTTTCTTTGAAGTTATTTTGGCAAATCTGGGTCTTTTGCATTTACATGTGAATTTTAGAATCAGCTTGTTAATTTCTATTTTTAAAAATTTTGCTGAAATTATGACTGGGATTACATTGAATCTATAGATTAATTTGAAGAGGATGTACATGTAAATATTGAATCTCCTGATCCATGAAAATGGTATCTCTCTCCACATCTATAGGTCTTTTTTATTTCTCTGAGCAGTATTTTGTAGTTTTTGATGTACTGTCTTTCATATCTTTTGTTGTATTTATCCCTAAGTATTTCTTACATTTTATGCTACTATAAATTATGTTTTTAAATTTTCAATTTTGGATTGTTTGTTGCCAGTATGTAGAAATACAATTGATTTTTGTATATTTACCTTGTATCCTGCAACCTTGCTAAACCCACTTATTAGTTCTTATTAGTTCACTTATTAGTTTTTTTAATAGAGTCCATTGGATTTTCTACATAGATGATTATGTTGTCTGTGAATAAAGATGGTTTTATCACTTCTTTTCCAATCTAGATGTTTTTTATTTCTTTTTATTGCCTTATTGTCCTGACTAGAGTCTCCAGTTCAATGTTGTGTAGAAGTGGTTAGAACAGACATTCTTGTCTTGTTCCTGGTCTTGGAGGGAAAAAGCACTTAGTTTTTCCCATTAAATATGATATTCACTGTAGATATTTCATAAATGTTCTGTGTCAAATTGGGGAAGTTCCCCTTTATTCCTAGTTTTCTGAGAGTTTTTATCAGGATGTTGCATTTTGTCAAATGCTTTTTCTGCCTCTATTGAGATGATCATATGATTTTTCTTTTTTAATCTGGAAATATGGTGAATTACATTGATTGACTGTCAATTTTTTGTTTTGTTTTGTTTTGTGACCGGTAAGGGGATCGCAACCCTTGGCTTGGTGTCGCCCGCACCATGCTCAGCCAGTGAGCGCACCGGCCATCCCTATATAGGATCCAAACCCGCGGCAGGAGCGCCTCTGCGCTCCCAGTGCCGCACTCTCCCGAGTGAGCCACAGGGTCGGCCCAGATTGTCAAATATTAAACCAACCTTGTATTCCTGGTATAAACCTCTGTTGGTCACAGTGTATTATTCCTTTTATATATTGCTGAATATATGCATCTTTTTATGTACATATGTTTTGATTTCTCTTGGGTAAATACCTAGGAGTAGGATGGCTGGATCATTTGAGAGATATATATTTAACTTTAATATGATATAAGTAACTACCAAACTGTTTCCGACAATGGATTGAACCAATTTCTACTCCTACCAGCATCGTATGAGAATTCCAGTTGCTCTGCATCCTCATCAGCACTTGATGGTATCAGTCTTTTAAATTTTAGACATTCGAATGGGTGTACAATAGTGTTATCACAAAAACTTTTCAAAAAAAGTATAAACTTCCTGCTCTTCATTGACAATCTTGTGTCTCCCTGTCCCCAGCACACGTGATTTAATTGGCTCTTGTCTTTTCACTCTCATGTAAAAGGTCTTGGCATCTCCCTTTCTTGGCCCTCTTTAGAAGTCGGCTGTTCAAATCGGTTTGTGGTGTATACACATGTATGTATATCCTCGCAGGCAAACACCAGGTGGGTGAGAAAGGCTTGGGCCAGACAGCCTTACATTTTGCACCTGTGGGACCTTCTGTCAGTTGCCACACATCACACAAGGTTGTGACCTCAGCTCAAGCCTGGTGTATATCTCATTTATCAAAGACAGGCGATGTTAGTAATGGCCAGAAGCCGTCACTTCTGGTCATGGCCTTCCTTGGGCTTGCTCGTCTGTGTCCCACCATGTTTCCCTCTAAGCAGGGGTTGGCAAACTTTTTTTTAAAAAGCCAGATGTGAGTATTTTAGGGCCATTCGGTCTCTGTCACAACTACCCAACTCTGCTGTTGTAGTGGGAAGGCAGCCATAGACAATCCGTGAGTAAACGGGTGAGGCCGAGTCCTGCAAAACTTTACTCACAAAGCCAGGCCACTGGGCCACGGGCCATGTGTGCCAGCTCCTGCTAAGGAGCTCTGTGAACAGGTCTTCCAGGCAGGAGTAGACAGCCTTGTCCCAGAGCCTCTGTACGAGGATGAGGGGTGGGGGGCAGGCAGGGATGGGCATCCTGGCCACTTGGCTGGGAAGGAGCTTTTGGTGGCCTTTGTTCAGCCATCCTTCGAATTTCCAGAAGGGTAGATAAAGGCTGTGAGAAGTGAAGCCTGGGTTGGTGGTCTACACTGTCAGGGCAGAATCCAGCAACACCGCCATGCAGTGGGAAGTGGGGTCCCCACTGTGTCCCAGTGATTTTCCCAGGTGGGCTCATTTTACCCACTGCCCCTTGTGAGTGAATATTAGTGTCCCATCTTAGCAGATGAGGAAACTGAGGCCTAGAGAGAGAGGGGCTGCTGCTTGCTCAAGGCTGCATGCCTGTGGGGCGCCTCGTGCACAGCTGTTGGCTGAGCGTTTGTGGGCAGCTTCTGCAAAGGTTTCTGGAGAAGATGGAGGCCAGGGGTTGAAATCAGGTCTGTCTCCTTTCCAGGACTGTTTGATCCTTCCCCACTTGTGCTCCAGAAGAGGGGATAACTATAAAACGTTTGCTGCTGCCTATAACTCTGTTCTTCCCCCAACAGCCACTCTGCTCTGCAGGCAAAGCTCCCCGTGCCTGCATGGGGTGTCATTTGGAAGATGTTTGTCGAATGACTGAGGGGTGAAGAGAAAGCCTTCGGTCTCTCTTGGAAATAGGGACTCTGCTGAAGTAGGACGTTGGTCATTCACTCTGTCATGGACTCTAGTGGAGACCTGCTCTGTGCCAGGTTCTGTGCTGGATCCAGGAGTGCTGGGATCTAGGTCCTCCAGAAACTACCACTAATGGGGAAGACAGGGAGCCTAACTGCTGGAACAAACATCCCCAGATCTCAGAGATGTCACATGACACAACATAGGCCCTTGTGGCGGTGCCTGGTCTGAGCATGTCTGACTCAGGGGCCCAGGCCCCTCTCACCCTCCCCATCCTCAGAGCCCCCCATCCACCAAGGCTGGGCACACAGAGCATCGTGGGCAGAGGTTACCAGCAGCAGGCTGGAGGGACACAGGTCCACTGTGCTCACATTTCACCAGCTAGAACTTGGCCCATGACCACACCTAACTGCTGGGAAACGTCTTCATCTAAACAAACCTCACCCAGGAGAGCCTTTACTTAAAAATAAAACCATTTCAGAGATGACTCATCCCTTTCCAGAGAGATATTCAGCCACCCCACTCCCCCTCTGCTTAGTTACCACGATGGGATGTACAAAACGGGAGGAAAAGTACCGAGAGCCATGCAGCAAGTGCCCACCACCACCCGCTGCCCCAGTTTAACAAGCTTTACATTCTGAGGGGTTCGCTTTGCCGTATTTCAGTAGGGAACATCTCAAATATGCAAAAGTAGGCACGACCGCAGCATGACGCTCACACCCCCCGTCTAGACTCAACAGTTGTTAGCTTTTTGCCATTTTGCTTTATCCACGGGTGCACACATATTTGTTGAACCTTTTGGAGTAAACTAGGCGTCAAGATGCGTCACATGAAAGGTCAAGCCAACCTTTTCATGACACATGAAACTGTCATGTCCAACAAAGTGGGTGCCGTGGTGTGCAATCACCTAACACGCCGTCCATCTTCAGCATCTTTCACGGCCACGATTCATCCAATCAAGTGCTGCATGTTGCTTTGGTTGTGCGTGTCTCATAAACTCAGGATGCTCTCCGTGTTTTGTGTTTTCTCTTCCGATCTTGGCCCTTTGGTCCTGGATTGATTCATGTGCACAGACATCCCCCCGGAAAGCCATCCCCAAAGGGTGCATGTGCCCAGCCCTGCCTGGGGATCTCTGGAAGGGGTGCCAGGCCAGCGCTGGATCAGCGACAGGAACTGGCCCTAGGGGGTGGATTCCTGGAGGGCAGTACTCCTGAGGTGGGGGTCTCCCTCTCCGGGTCCAGCACCCAGTGTGGGGCCTGTGCAGATCGGCTCTCAGCTCCCATGTTGTGGGGTGTCTGAGGAGAGCTCTGTCCACATCGGGGGGCAGTTAGGACAACCAGGTTGGGTTATCACCTGAGGACATGGGGACCCTGGCTTAGGGCCCAGAGAGCCTGGTGAACCTCAAGGGTCTCCTTCGCAGCCTCCCATTGCACAGATGGGGATCGAGGCTTCCAGCTGGGAGCCTTGTGATCCCTGATCTGATGCTCTGTCCACCCTCCAGGGTCCCTCGGGCTGAGCTTCCCTGAACATGTGGGCTTTTCCTTCCAGATCCCGACTGGGCTTCCTATACCCTGGGAGTGTTCATCTGTCTGAGCTGCTCGGGAATTCACCGGAACATCCCCCAGGTCAGCAAGGTGAAGTCAGTCCGCCTGGACGCCTGGGATGAGGCCCAAGTGGAGGTATGGGCCCTGGACAGAGGGCGGGGGGTGGGGCG
Organism: Galeopterus variegatus; assembly: GCF_000696425.1. Taxonomy (NCBI): domain Eukaryota; kingdom Metazoa; phylum Chordata; class Mammalia; order Dermoptera; family Cynocephalidae; genus Galeopterus; species Galeopterus variegatus. The sequence continues at coordinate 194,938 of NW_007726293.1, read as the reverse complement.
TGGTGGAGACCCGGGGCAGTCCTGCTGCCGTGCTCTGGGTGACCCCCAGGCTCCAGGCAGCCTGGCTGTAGACTCTGATGGGTCTATGCTGCTCGGGGTGGGGGTGGGGGCGGTGCCTAGCTGGCTGGGGACCTGAGCTGGGTTGGGGTTTGGGGGCAGCCAACAAGACCTCAGCCCCCTTTCCAGTGGCTCCTCTAATGCAGATTCCCCCCGTTCCTCCTGGGCAGGGGTCTGACTCCGTCTTGGGGCAGCCATGTGCTCTGTGGGCAGCTACAGGGCATGTGTTTACTGAGCACTTACTATGTGGCAGGCATGGAGGGCTGAGCAAGGAAGACCAGTCGCTGTCCTCTGGAGAAGTCCTTCAGGAGAGGGGACCAGGGTGGTGAGCAGATGCCCAGAAAATGCCAGCAGCTGGCAGAAACACTGCCGGGTGGGGGGTAGTGACTCAGGCAGGGGTGGCAGGTAGGGCCCAAGTGAAGCAGAGAGGGAATGTGGCTCAGGCAGGGGAGCGAGCGCTCTAACCCCCTCTGACGGAGGCCCTGGGGAGAGGGGTTTGCACCATGGAGCGACAGATGTGATTTACGTGTTGAAAGCCTCCTGGCTGCTGGTGACTTGGATTGTAGGGGCAAGGGCATTATGAGGCCAAGGTGGCCATCCAGTGAGAGCAGGTGGCCGTCAGGAGGCTGTCGTGGGGGTGGGGGAGGGTCTTAGGTAGGGGGCCTCATGTGCACTCCCCTCTCCACTCTCTAACCATTGACCACCCCCCATCCTGGGAGTAGCTGGTTTCCTACTCCACGTGTAGCCTTGATGCTTCGGCATCTCCTGGGAGCTTGTTAGAAATGCAGAGTCCCAGGCCCGCCCAGCCCAGCCCTCTCAATCAGCTTCTGCACTTGACAAGGCGATCCTCCCATACATTGCAGTTCACAGGGGCCCCTGTGAATGCCTGCAGGACCTGGCCAGAGCGAGACTCTGGCCCACCTTGGGCTCAGTGCCTTGGGGCTTCCCTCTGACTCCGAGCTGGACACCTGGTTTGCAAAATCAGTCCCTTTTGCCAGGCAGTTGGCCTGTCTAAGCCTCAGTCTCCCTTTCTGAGAAACAGATAGGATGGCCCCTGGATTATTCCCTTCTGGGAACAGAGGATCAAAGGCTGATGTAAAAAAGGTGATGAGGGCTTGTGTCTCATTTCCAAGTCACCCTCCCCACTGTCCTGGGAGGAGGCAGCCAGCTGGAGGGAACACGGTGGCCCAGACCTCTTGGGCTGGGGGACAAGGCCTGCCCGTTTTCTTGGTAATTCCTTGTCTGGCTATCCCAGGGCAGACATGGCCAAGGCACGTGGTCTCTGCCTGGCTTCTTGCTGGTGATTCTCTGAGGAAGGGCGGCCTACTTCAGCCCCTCACTCAGGCCCTTTTACCATTCCTGGGCTGGGAAATCCGAGAGCTTGGTTGTGAGCTGGGCCCACCCAGGCTGGTAGCACAGCCCCAGGGGGCCAAGCGTGTCCCACCCTCCCACGGAGAACACAGGCTGTGGGGGCCAGGCTCAGAGGGAACCTTCTCTCTCTTCTTTCCTTTTCCCTGTTCACATGTCATGGTTGTTGATTTTGCAACTTTATATTCTTCTATAACATCTTTTTAAAACTTCATTGGGATATAATTCCCCCATTTATGTGCAATTTAATGGTTTTTAGTATACTCAAAGATACGTGCAACCATCATCACAGCCAATTTTAGAACATTTCGGCACCTCAAAGAGAAACCTGTGCCCTTTAGCTGTCCCCACCCCCACCCCCAGCCCTAAGTAACCACAGATCTACTTTCTGTGTATACAGACTTGCCTATTCTGGGCATTTAACAAAAATGGAATCATATACCACACGGTCTTTGTGTCTGGCTTCTTTCACTGAGCAAGATGTCTTCAAGGCTCATCTATGCTGTAGCATGTGCCAGTGCTTCAGCCCTTTGGATGGATATACAGTTGTCCCTGGGTTCCAGGAACCCCACTTCCCTGCAGATACCAAATCCGAGGAGGCTCAAGACCCTTATATAAAATTGTGTAGTATTTACTTATAACTTACGCACGCCCTCCCGTATACTTTAAATCATCTCTAGATTACTTATAACACCTGATGCAATGTAAATACTATGTAAATCGTTGTTATACTGTATTTTTTTATTTGTATTATTTTTATTGTTGTATTAAAAATTTTTTTTCCAAATATTTTCTTTTTTTTTTTTTGTCTTTTTCCGTGTCCGGCAACGGATCGCAACCCTCAGTGTCGCCCCCGTACCGGACCGGGACCAGCAACGGGATCGCAACCCTCGGTGTTGCTCCCGCGCCTCGCTCAGCCAGTGAGCGGGAACCGGTCTGTATGTGGGATCTGAACCCTTGGCGGGAGCGCAGCCGCGCTTCCCAAGCGGCACACTATCCAGTGCGCCACCGGGCCGGCCCTTCCGAAATATTTTCTATCTGCGGTTGGTTGAATCCACAGATACAGAACCTGGTGATACAGAAGGCTGACTGCACTACATTTTGTTTATCCATCCATCAGTTCATGAACATTTGGGTTGTTTCCACCTTATTCAATATCTTTGAATAATTTGGCAACCTACAAACATAATAATTGGTAACATATTCAACAGGTTCAAAGGAGCAGTAGTGGAAAGTGAGCTCCCCTCCTTCCTTGTCTTCAGCCTCCCTGTCCCCACCCCCGGGGGGCGACCAGGGGGCTGGAGTTCTTTTTTTGTCTTTTTTACTGACCGGTAACGGGATCGCAACCCTCGGTGTCTTCTCCACATGGGATCCGAACCCTCGGCGGGAGCGCTGCCTCGCTCTCAAGCGGCTCACTCTCCAGTGTGCCACCGGGCCGGCCCTAGGGGGCTGGAGTTCTGTGCATCTTTCTAGGAGACGTTCTTTGCCTGTGCAAGTGTGTGTGCGTATTTTAATCAGTATACGGGGAGCCTTCTCTTCCCTGAGGTTGTGTGGTAATTGCTCTTGGAATGGACATCGGGTTGTTTCCAGCCTTTTCCTGCTGTGACCACCGGGCCACTGAACGGCCTCATAGGAGTGTCATTTTGCAACATGTGGGAGTTTATTGGTAGTCTAGATTCCTAGAAGTGGAAGGGCAAGGTCAAAGGTGTTGTAGCTTGGTAATTTGGGGGAGGTGTTTGCCAAACTCTCCACCGTGACTCCTTCCACGAACCCAGCGCAGGGTGAGAGTGCTTGCCACGTCCCTGCCAACACTCCGGGCTACCCAGCGATCTTCCTTTGCTAAGCTGATAGGTGCAAAATTGTTCTCATAGAGTCTGAAGTTGGAATTTTCTTATCTTGAATGAGATGGAGCATCTTGCAGAGTGTTTTAGAATCGTGTGTGCTTTCTTATCCGTGAGCCGTTTCTTCTTGCCTTTTGCCTGACTTTCTACCGCTCTGCGAGTTGCTCGTGTCTTTGAGCGGTTCTTCATACGTTATGGGAGTTAACCCTTAGAGACATTCGTTGAAAACATTTTTTCTAGGTCGTCTTTCAACTTTGCTCACGGTGATTTTTGCTATGGAAAATTTTTGACTTCGATGTAGTCAAACCGATCGAGCTTTTCTTTTGTGGTTTTAGGGTTGACAGCCTACTTGATAGGTCTTCTCTGCCCCGGGGGTTATTTTTTAAATAACAGCTTTATTGAGATATCCTTCACATACCATGCTACTCGCCCTTTTGAAGTGTACAGTTCAGTCGCTTTAGTATGGTCACAGAGCCGTGCAACCGTAACCACTGCCCAATTTCAGAGCATTTTCATGTCCCCAAATAAAACCCCCTACCCATTAGCAGTCACTCCCCACTTGCCCACCACGCCTATTGCTCCAGCCCCTACTGAGAGTAGAAAGGTCTGTCTTCTGTCTCCGTAGCTTTGCCTATTCTGAACATTCATATAGATGGAATCGCAGGCTGTGGTCCTCTGTGACTGGCTTCTCTCACTGAGCATAATGTATTCAGGGTTCACAGAATGTGTCAGCGTCCCCTTCCTTTTCACGGCTGAATAATATTCCCTTGTATGGACAGACCACACTTAGTTTATCCAGGCCTCGGCTGATGGACGTCGGGTCGTTCCAGTTCTCATCTGCTACGAATAATGCTGCTGTGAACGTTCGTGTGCAGGTTTTTCTGTCTTCGTTTCTCCCAGGATGGAGTGGGATGGCTGCGTCCTATGGCGACTATGTCTCACATATTGAAGCGCTGGCATCTGTTCTGTTAGGACGCTGGGCATTCCCACCAGCAATACATGAGGGCTCCGGTTTCTCTCCCAACACTGACCGCTGTCTGTCTTCGACTTCAGCCACCCTCGTGGGTGTGAAGTGCTATCTCACCGTGGATTTGATTTGATGGCTAATGACGTTAAACATCTTTTCATGTACTTATCGGGCATTTGTATATCTTCTTTGGCGAAATGTCCATTCACATCCTTTACCCATTTTTAAATTGGGTTATTTGTCTTTTTATTATTGAGTTAGGAATCTTTATTATTAAGAGTTCTCTATATATTCTGGACACAAGTCCCTTATCAAATATAGGATTTTCAAATAGTTTTTCTCGTTCTGTGGTTGTCTTTTCACTTTTTTAAAAGCAATATTTTTTAAATACAAAAAGTGTAGCTTATGTTCTTAAGGAGCTATCTGTATAATTCTTTTTTATTATTGAAGTGAAATTCACAACATAAAATTAACTATTTTGAAGTGAACCATTCAGTGACATTTAGAACATTCACAACGTTGTACAACCACCACCTCTATCTAGTTCCAAAACATTTTCACCACCCCCAGAGGAGACCCCGGGCCCACGAGCAGTCACTCCCGTCCCTCCCCCCAGCCCCCTGGTGACCACCAACCTGCTTCCTGTCTTTACAGATTTGCCTGTTCTGGACGTCTCATATCAACGGAATCATATGACGTGGGACCTTTTGTGTCTGGCTTCTTTCATTTTGCATAATGTTTTCATCATATCTTTTCACTTTCTTTATAGTATCATTTGTAGCATCAATTTTTAATTTTGATGAAGTCCCATTTATCCATTTTTTTTTCTTCTGTTGCTTGTGCTTTTGATGTCATGTCTAAGAAACCATGACCTAATCCAAGGTCATGAAGATTTTCTCCTATACTTTTCCTAAAATTATTTTTTAAAATCATCCCATGATTTTTGTCTACTATTTTTATTGTTTCATTTTTGAAGTTAAATCTTTCTTCAATTGGAATGTATTTCGGTGAATGGTATATTTGACTCTGTTTTTCTCTCCAGATGGCTTCCTGGTTGCCCTAACACTTTCTAGTCAACTAATTGATGTTTTCCCCCTGTTGATTCAAGATCTATTCCTGGATTTTTTCAGTTTGTTCCATTGAGTTAGGCTCTCTGATCAGCACCTAACTGTTGTATTGATAGTAACATTGTCACACATTTTAATATCTGGTAGGTAGAGTCTTCATTTTCAGGATTTCCTAGGATATTTTTGCTTGTTAATTTTTAAAATGAACTTTGGAACCATTGCTAGCTTTAAAAAATTCTATTGCTATTTTCTGGTGAATAGTAAAAGAACAAAATAGGGCTGGCCAGTTGGCTCAGTTGGTTAGAGCGTAGCACTGATAACGCCAACATCTAGGGTTCAATCCCTGTATCGTCCAGTCACAGAACCATAGCTAGCTTTAAAAAATTCTATTGCTATTTTCTGGTGAATAGTAAAAGAACAAAATAGGGCTGGCCAGTTAGCTCAGTGGGTTAGAGCGTAGCACTGATAACGCCAACATCTAGGGTTCAATCCCTGTATCGTCCAGTCACTAAAAAATAATAGTAATAATAATAATAGTAAAATAAAAAAATAGAGCTGATGGGTTAACTCAGTTGGTTAGGACATGGTGCTGATCCACTAAGGTCCAGGGTTTCATCCCTGTACCGACCAGCTGCCAAAAAAATAAACCACAAATAGTAATAAAAGAATTGTAAAAAATATAGAGACTAACGTAAGGAAACAATGTTTTTCCATCTTCCTGTGTCTTTGTTCAAGGTTTCTTTTGTAGCCTTCAGGAGCATATGAAATTTTTCTCTACAGAGACTCTGGACATTTCTTATTAAACTGATTCTTAGGCATTTTGTCTAGTTGCTATTATAACTAGTATCTTTCCTTCCATTATATCTCTTAATAGATTGAAATTTTTTATAGAAAAGCCATTGATTTTAGAATTTTTATTTGGTGCCAGCCTCTTCATAACTAGCGTCTTTCCTTCCATTATATCTCTTAACAGATTGAAATTTTTTATAGAAAAGCCATTGATTTTAGAATTTTTATTTGGTGCCAGCCTCTTGCGGAATTGTCTCGTTGTTTGTGCTTTTTATCCGGTGGATCCTCTTGGGTCCTGCATATTTACAGCCCTTGGGGCTGCAGTGTGGGGTGCTCAGGCCCTGCTGGCTCCCACTCACCGCACCCACCGTGCTGGCCCTGGCGTCTCCTCCCACGTGCCCAGCACGGTCCAGCCTCAGGGCCTTTGCACCTGCTGTTTTCTCTGCCAGGGACCAGCATGACCGGCCTCCTGGAGAGCCTCCTCCAGCACCCTGTACAAACTGCACCCTGTTTATTTCCTTCTTAGCCTTTTCTACAGGTTGTAAACATGTTCTCGGTGCCTGCAGTCTGCCTCAGGAGCACAAGCTCCGTCTGGCCAGGTCTGGGTCCACTTGCTCACAAGCCTGGCTCCAGTCCTCCCTGTGTCTGGCACATGTTGTCTGCCTGCTGAGTGTGGGTTGGACGAATGAATATGCCCAGCCTTGCACGAAGCAGCAATGGGGGCCTCTCAGAATGGACCAGGCTCTCCACCCGGGATGCCCATTGTGGAATGGACCTTGGGGCGTGGAAACGGGGTGTGTGTTGGGCATAGCTCAAATGGCACAGCTCAGAAGGGGAGCTCTCCTCTTGGCTACCCTCTCCCTCTTTAGGGACATTAGGCTCCTTCCTCGTGCCAGGGAAGGGTAGGTCTGTCCCTCCCCAATCACTTGGAAATAGTGTCCCTGGGACGGGAGGTGTGTGGAAGTTCCCGTTCCAGCGTCCGGGGTCAGCCAGCCCTGTGTGATGGGGGCCTAGAGGGCAGCAGGCACCGCCCCGGCCTGGGGCTCCAATGCTCTGACCCTGGCCACCCTCTTTCTGTTGCAGTTCATGGCCTCCCACGGGAATGATGCCGCAAGAGCCACATTTGAGTCCAAAGTGCCCTCTTTCTACTACCGGCCCACGTTTTCCGACTGCCAGTAAGTACAAAGGGGCTTTGTCAGGGTCACTGGTAAACAGGGCTGGGCCATGGCTCCAGAGATGGCTCGGGAGGACCACGGGGCGGGGCGGGCTGATGGCCGCAGCCGAGAGCTGTTGGACGGGCAGCCCGTGTCCCCAGGACCCCCAAGTGTGTGGCAGATTTCTGCTTCTCTTTCATTTGTTTGGTTCTGGGTGTGGTGGGCGGTGGGCTGGAGCGGGGGCACAGAAGGACGTTTTCCTGTCAGTGGCTCTAGCCAACCCAGGTTCTTTGGGGGCAGCGGGGTCCTCAACAGGGATCTCAGGGTACACCTCAAGGGTCCTTCCCGCTCGTCTGGAGTTGGTCATCATTGGGGAAGGTCTGGGAATCCCTCTCTCCAGGCAGCCCCTGGTGTCAGGAGGCTGCAGAGAGAGCGGGAATGAGGGCCACCTGGGGCCCTGCTGAGTGTGACACTCACCCACCTTCTCTGAGCCTCAGTCACCCCCTCTGCCAAGCCAGTGGGAATAGTGAGGTGGGGATGACACAGGGCCCTCCCCTCACCCCTACCTGCAGGGGAAGGAGATGGTGTGGCCCACTGTCCCCCTCCTAAACCAGTTCCCAGCCCCAGCTCTCCCTGAGCGCCACCTCCTCCCATCCAGGCAGGATCACCTGTTCCCCATGCCCACCCCATGCCTTCCTGCCTCCCGACCTTTGCCCAGGCTGTTCCTTTCACCTGGAGTGTCCTCCCTGTCCCTGCCCAACACTGTCCAGCACCCTTGGCCTGGCTCTGTTTTGCTGCCTCTTGGTCCTGAGACCCCCCTCCCTCCTCTGGCCACTCAGAGCTGGCTGGGGACCCCGAGCATGTCCTAACTGGTTTCTCCTGGTCGACTTTCCCAGTGGGAAGGGGCTCCAGGCGGGTAGAGCAGAGTGGATTTCTGATTTTCTGGCACCCAGAACAGGTGGACACACCCACAGGGCTCCAGAAGTCAGAGCTCACGTGAGGGGGCTCGGGGTCCTGCACACCAGCTTCCCCTGGGACAGGGCCTGGGGGTCGAGGCTAGGACCCCAGCCCACTTGGGTGCTGCTTTTGTCAGGCTCANAGAGTCTTCATTTTCAGGATTTCCTAGGATATTTTTGCTTGTTAATTTTTAAAATGAACTTTGGAACCATTGCTAGCTTTAAAAAATTCTATTGCTATTTTCTGGTGAATAGTAAAAGAACAAAATAGGGCTGGCCAGTTGGCTCAGTTGGTTAGAGCGTAGCACTGATAACGCCAACATCTAGGGTTCAATCCCTGTATCGTCCAGTCACTAAAAAATAATAGTAATAATAATAATAGTAAAATAAAAAAATAGAGCTGATGGGTTAACTCAGTTGGTTAGGACATGGTGCTGATCCACTAAGGTCCAGGGTTTCATCCCTGTACCGACCAGCTGCCAAAAAAATAAACCACAAATAGTAATAAAAGAATTGTAAAAAATATAGAGACTAACGTAAGGAAACAATGTTTTTCCATCTTCCTGTGTCTTTGTTCAAGGTTTCTTTTGTAGCCTTCAGGAGCATATGAAATTTTTCTCTACAGAGACTCTGGACATTTCTTATTAAACTGATTCTTAGGCATTTTGTCTAGTTGCTATTATAACTAGTATCTTTCCTTCCATTATATCTCTTAATAGATTGAAATTTTTTATAGAAAAGCCATTGATTTTAGAATTTTTATTTGGTGCCAGCCTCTTGCGGAATTGTCTCGTTGTTTGTGCTTTTTATCCGGTGGATCCTCTTGGGTCCTGCATATTTACAGCCCTTGGGGCTGCAGTGTGGGGTGCTCAGGCCCTGCTGGCTCCCACTCACCGCACCCACCGTGCTGGCCCTGGCGTCTCCTCCCACGTGCCCAGCACGGTCCAGCCTCAGGGCCTTTGCACCTGCTGTTTTCTCTGCCAGGGACCAGCATGACCGGCCTCCTGGAGAGCCTCCTCCAGCACCCTGTACAAACTGCACCCTGTTTATTTCCTTCTTAGCCTTTTCTACAGGTTGTAAACATGTTCTCGGTGCCTGCAGTCTGCCTCAGGAGCACAAGCTCCGTCTGGCCAGGTCTGGGTCCACTTGCTCACAAGCCTGGCTCCAGTCCTCCCTGTGTCTGGCACATGTTGTCTGCCTGCTGAGTGTGGGTTGGACGAATGAATATGCCCAGCCTTGCACGAAGCAGCAATGGGGGCCTCTCAGAATGGACCAGGCTCTCCACCCGGGATGCCCATTGTGGAATGGACCTTGGGGCGTGGAAACGGGGTGTGTGTTGGGCATAGCTCAAATGGCACAGCTCAGAAGGGGAGCTCTCCTCTTGGCTACCCTCTCCCTCTTTAGGGACATTAGGCTCCTTCCTCGTGCCAGGGAAGGGTAGGTCTGTCCCTCCCCAATCACTTGGAAATAGTGTCCCTGGGACGGGAGGTGTGTGGAAGTTCCCGTTCCAGCGTCCGGGGTCAGCCAGCCCTGTGTGATGGGGGCCTAGAGGGCAGCAGGCACCGCCCCGGCCTGGGGCTCCAATGCTCTGACCCTGGCCACCCTCTTTCTGTTGCAGTTCATGGCCTCCCACGGGAATGATGCCGCAAGAGCCACATTTGAGTCCAAAGTGCCCTCTTTCTACTACCGGCCCACGTTTTCCGACTGCCAGTAAGTACAAAGGGGCTTTGTCAGGGTCACTGGTAAACAGGGCTGGGCCATGGCTCCAGAGATGGCTCGGGAGGACCACGGGGCGGGGCGGGCTGATGGCCGCAGCCGAGAGCTGTTGGACGGGCAGCCCGTGTCCCCAGGACCCCCAAGTGTGTGGCAGATTTCTGCTTCTCTTTCATTTGTTTGGTTCTGGGTGTGGTGGGCGGTGGGCTGGAGCGGGGGCACAGAAGGACGTTTTCCTGTCAGTGGCTCTAGCCAACCCAGGTTCTTTGGGGGCAGCGGGGTCCTCAACAGGGATCTCAGGGTACACCTCAAGGGTCCTTCCCGCTCGTCTGGAGTTGGTCATCATTGGGGAAGGTCTGGGAATCCCTCTCTCCAGGCAGCCCCTGGTGTCAGGAGGCTGCAGAGAGAGCGGGAATGAGGGCCACCTGGGGCCCTGCTGAGTGTGACACTCACCCACCTTCTCTGAGCCTCAGTCACCCCCTCTGCCAAGCCAGTGGGAATAGTGAGGTGGGGATGACACAGGGCCCTCCCCTCACCCCTACCTGCAGGGGAAGGAGATGGTGTGGCCCACTGTCCCCCTCCTAAACCAGTTCCCAGCCCCAGCTCTCCCTGAGCGCCACCTCCTCCCATCCAGGCAGGATCACCTGTTCCCCATGCCCACCCCATGCCTTCCTGCCTCCTGACCTTTGCCCAGGCTGTTCCTTTCACCTGGAGTGTCCTCCCTGTCCCTGCCCAACACTGTCCAGCACCCTTGGCCTGGCTCTGTTTTGCTGCCTCTTGGTCCTGAGACCCCCCCTCCCTCCTCTGGCCACTCAGAGCTGGCTGGGGACCCTGAGCATGTCCTAATTGGTTTCTCCTGGTCGACTTTCCCAGTGGGAAGGGGCTCCAGGAGGGTAGAGCAGAGTGGATTTCTGATTTTCTGGCACCCAGAACAGGTGGACACACCCACAGGGCTCCAGAAGTCAGAGGTGAGGGGGCTCGGGGTCCTGCACACCAGCTTCCCCTGGGACAGGGCCTGGGGGTCGAGGCTAGGACCCCAGCCCACTTGGGTGCTGCTTTTGTCAGGCTCAGCACCAGGATAGGAACGTGCCCTCCAGGGCCACCCTGGTCCTCCAGACCCTCGCACAGCTCCTCAACCTTGCCGTCTCCCCGCCTGCCATTGGCCAGCCCTGCCCTCCCAGGCCCTCCTTCCTGAACATCACTCAGTGGCTCCCTCTCTTGGAGAGGCGTTCTGAGGTCCCATGGGGGTGAGAAAGTTCCCCAGAGTGACACAGAGAACCAGGGATGTCTGCCTCCCAGCCCGGAAATCCCCATTCTGTGGGCCAGGCAGGGGTCATGCAGGTCCAGGCAGGAAATGAGGGTGAGGGCCTGGCCGCACCACTGTCCCCGGCCGGCGATGAGCCCATGTGCTGTAGGGTCTCTGGGCCAAACCACTCTCCAGCCCCCGTCAGTCCTCCCCGGAGCCTTTGAGGTGCACGGTCAGGCCAGGCCCCCCCAACCTCATTCCCAAGCCACGGCTCAATTCCGGCCCCACCTGGGCTCCACCCGGCCTCTTGTCTGCTCAGCACTTTCTTCTGTTGACTCACTTTGTAAATGCAAACCTCCTGGGACCCCACCCACGGCGGGACCTGTGGAACCACAGGCTGGGGGCAGCGCTTGTGTGTTTTCTAACATGATGTTCGAGGAGCGGCTGGCCTCCCAGGTCCCTGACGACACGTTTGGGGTCGTTGAAGGGAGAAGGGACTGGGGGAGTGTCCAGGTAACAAGTGACTCGGTTTCTTTCATTGCATATTTGCTCCTGATTGATGAGAGGCCACCATGTGCCAGGCCCTGCTCTAGACGCTGGGCAGGCATTTTCTTGGGGAGCCTCACATGCCCTTGGGAGGGGGGCCTGGGGATCCCTGCTTCACGGAGGAGAAGACCGAGGCTGGCCGTGCTCCCCTGTGCTCTGAGTGCTCACACCTTTGCCCCAGCCTCCGTGATTCTACCAGGGCGGGCCTGGAGACCTGCCCCTATCCTGAGAGCCCAGGTGCCGGCCACTCCCGCACCCCATGTGATCACAGGGAAATCCATTGCCCAGGCCCTGCCCAGGTCCCTTCTCAGTATGAATCAGGCAGCCCGGGTGCTGTGACCACGCAGCTATTTTTGAGACCTGATTTTATCGCCCTGCCTGCAGGCTGCTCTGTGGCCTGGGTCATTTGCGTGTGTGCTCCCCACACTTCCCAGCCTGTGTGAGCTGGGACCAGGGACAGACACTGGGGCATGAGGGACGCTCCCAAGCTCAGGGGCTGCTGCCACCAGGGCCTTCCTGAGTGACCAGGTGCCCCAGGTGGGGGTTTCCTGGGGCTGACACCCACCTTCCCAAGTTGGGGTTGAATCCCTCTATAAACTGTAGAGTGCTCTAAAATATAGAATGTGAATCCCTGTGTAAGCTGTAGAGTACTATGGAATGGCAGTAGGATGTACGTGAATCTCTGTGTAGACTGTAGAGGGCTGTAGAATGGTAGGAGGTGGAGTGTAACATACTATATAAACTGTAGAGTTCATGGAGTGGTCAGAGGTAAGGATGTTTGATGGGAGAGTATTGTAGGAGGTGCGTAGGAAGGTGCTTTGTAAACTGTAGAGAGCCTATGGCATGGCAGAAAGTGGTAGGTGGGTGGGAATACCTACAAAAACTGTAGAGTGTTGTGCAATGGTAAAGGGCAGTATGGATTGCTGACGTTGCCAGTCCTGGCATCTTGGCTGCTCAGGCTCCTTCACAGTCCAAGAAGAAGCCCCCCAATCACCCACCACAATGACCTTAATGAGAGCCAATCAATGTCCAAGGCAGGCTCCCAGGGAGGACCAGCCAGGACAGTGGACATGGGTCATCCCTGTCCATAGCCAGTGGTCTGCTCTGACCCAGAGCAGTGAGCTTTGGCCCCCGGACCCTGTGGCCTTGGAGGCCCAGCAGGCATCTTCCATTCCTGGGGTGATAGTGGCGGTGCTATGGCTGGCATAGTTCCCTGTCCCTGGCTCCCCAGCCTCAGGCACTCCAGCCACAGCTGGGGAAGTTGAGGGAAGAGCTCTGTGCCTAGTGCCAGAGCCCCTGGTGACCCCATTCCCAGACATCCTGGTGAGGTGAGGCCCTGTCTGCTTCCCTCTCTGTGCCCCCAGATCCTCCCACCCCCACCAGCCCCTGGAGCCCACAGCGCCCAAGCAGGTCCTCACTTGAAAACTCGTGCAAAGCTACACGCTGCACAGACATCTGGGTGGCACCTCTGCAGGGGCCAGAGTAGCAGGCAGTGACGCGGACAAGGACACACCAATTCTAGAGTGCCCTGAACTCACACCCCACTGCCGCACCTTCTCGGCACCCCTTGAGGTGGCTCCATGCGGGACATCCTCCAGGGAGGCAAGGCCTCAGTTTCCCCAGCTGTAAGACAGGGAGGATGCCACCTGCTACTTGGGCTGGCCCAGAGTGGGTCTCAACACAGGGGTCCCTCCTTTCTGAAGCTCAGAGCCCCCGAGTGAGCTCAGAGAGTCCTGCCATGTGCTGTCTCTAGCATCAGGCCCGCGTCGCTTCCTGTCAGCGTGGGTTTCTCTCTTGACATAACGGGCTGCTCTTCTCCCTTTTATGTCTGGGTGGAAACCAGCCATCTCCCCGATTCCTGTGTGGTGACGGGCTGGGTCCAGCTGGGGCAGGGGCCATGAGGCTGGGAAAGTCGGCCGAGAACAGCCCTCGGCTTCCTGGAAGCACCTCTGTGGGTGCCCCTCTCTGCCCACCCCCATGAAGAGCCCCCAGAGCTGCCCCAGGGTCCCCACAGGAGGGCAGGGTGTCCCCGCTGAAGCGGGCCCTGTGTGAGCTTCCTGGGGCTGCCATAACAAATCGCCACAGGCCGGCAGCTTAAAGCAGCAGAAGTGTGTTTTCTCACCGTGCTGGAAGCTGGAGTCCGGGATCAAGGCTGGTTTCTCCTGAGTCCTCTCTGCTTGGCTTGTAGACGGTCACCTTCTTGCATCTGCATACGACCATCCCTCTGTGTGTGTCTGAGTCCAAATTTCCCCTTTCCTAAGGACACCGGCCATATTGGATTAGGGGCCACCCTGCTCCCGTATGACTTCATCTTAATTTAACTAATCTGCGACCATCCTATTCCCAAATAAGGTCACATTCTGAGATCCTAGGGGTTAGGGCTCCAACAGAGGTCTGGGGAGGACACAATTCAGCCCACAGCAGCCCCAGAAATCAGCCCACCCAGATGACATGACGGGAGGTCTGGGGTTTGCGGGAGGTAGGGGGACATTGGGGCAGGAAGAAAGGCTTCCTGTGAGGCTGTGAGGGGGTATGTGGCCTTAGCTGTGGCCCTGGGGTGGGTTGGGGTCACTCCCAAGAGACAAAGCCCAGAGCCCCCCACCTCCAGGCAGGGTATTTACAAAATCCTAAAGTCCATGAAGCATAGGACTGAGGGAAAGAGCGACATTCAGTGATGAATTCAGGTGGAACAGGTGGAGGACGAGTGCACACAGAGCCCCCAGAGTGTGCGTGAGCTTTGGCCACAGGGGCGACTGGCCATACTCCCCTGTCGCAGGCCACATTCATCCACCAAGCGGGTGAGGGGCCCCGGGCTGGACCATCCCTGGGGGATGGGAGGAAGGGTCTCTGGTGGCCGCCTGAGGCTGGGGAGCACTGTGAGGGGCAGAGTGGGGTGTGGGCCCTGGGGCTTAGAGCAGGGACAGTCCTGAAGCTAGGTGGAGTGGGGGGCTTTGTCCACCCCCATGAATCCGCTCCCTGGGGAAGTGCTCACCCCAAGCACTTACCCAGCACCTCCCCCACCAGTTCCAGGCCATGGCAGCTCAGCAGTGTCCCAGTTCCTGGTGTGCTCTGGGTTGAGGTGACCCGTCCCCCACCCCAAGGGCCCAGGCACTGAGGGGATGGTGGTTAGGGGCTGTGAAGGCTGGCTCCCCTGAGCCCTCTGAAACACAGGACAGATCCCTGGGAGTGGGGGGCTTTGGAGCTCCCCATGGGTTTCCGTCCTGGCCCCCCAGGTGTCCTGAGCCCACTTCCTCGTCATCAGATGGGATGTTGGTGCTACCCCTGTCATGGGGCTTGGGAGCCCTGGTCAGTGCTGGTTTTCCCTGGTGCAGGAAGCTGGAGATGGCCTCAGGAGAGCAGGGCAGGACCCCATGGCTGGGTCAGGGCCAGCTGGCCACATTGGCTGTCTCGGGGGGCACATGGTGAAGGGCTAGCACCGAGAT
The DNA here is from genome assembly GCF_000696425.1 of Galeopterus variegatus. Classification (NCBI taxonomy): domain Eukaryota; kingdom Metazoa; phylum Chordata; class Mammalia; order Dermoptera; family Cynocephalidae; genus Galeopterus; species Galeopterus variegatus. The sequence continues at coordinate 179,791 of NW_007726293.1, read as the reverse complement.
CCCACAGTGACAGAGGATTTGGGATCACTCTGCAGGGGGGACATGGCCATTGACCTCCAGTGCTGCTCTCAGGGCTTCCTGCTGCAGGTGGAGCCACCAGGACCTGTGTCTGCAACAAAGCAGTGGCCTGGGACCTCATGGGGCCCCTGCCCTGGTGGGTCTGGCGAGAATGCACAGTGGCTGTTTGCAGATGCTTATCAAAGCCCTCCTGATGCCTGAGTCATGTGACGGGCTCCTGGCTTCCACGCATGTGGCTCTGTGAGGCCAGGTGTGTTACCCCTGTGTTACAGATAAGAAACTGGGGTACAGGAGGGAGGCTGACTCCTCCAGGGCCACACAGCTAGGGCCCTTCAGGGGGCTGAATAGTGACCCCAAGAAGATGTGTTTAAGTATTACCTTGCAGAACGTGGGAAGTGAATTTATTTGGAAATAGAGTCTTTGCAGATGTAATCAAATCAAGATGAGGTCATCCTGGATTAGGGGGTCCCTAAACCCCATGACTGGTGTCTTTATAAGAGAAAGCAGAGGGAGACTGAGACAGACACACAGGGGAGGAGGCAGAGATTGGGGACAAGGGATGCCAAGAAGTGCCGCAGCTGCCAGAACTGGAGAGGCCTGCAGCAGGGTCTCCCTCAGAGCCTCCAGAAGGAACCAGTCCTGCCGACACCTTGATCTCAGACTTCTGGCCTCCAGACTGTGAGAGAGTAAGTTCAAGTAGCTTTGAGCCCCCCGGTTTCAGGTGGTTTGTTATGGCAGTTGCAAGACACTCCCATGCTCCCACGGAGACCCCGCCCAAGGCAGGGGGCTATAGCAGGAGGACCCCTGGGACCCCCACAGACCTGGGTTTGAGCCCAGCTTCAAGGCTGACCACATGGGCCCAGCATGAAGCCAGAGGTTTCCTATTTGTTCTGTTCTGTGTAATTGACCAGAAATGGAAAACCCCCAAAGCCCGAGGAAATGTGCTGAGGCCACCAGCCCTCCCCCTGACCCAGGGACACCCCAGGATTCTCACCAAGCCCTAGATCTTGGATCCTCGCAGGGGCTCCTGGCTCTCTTCCTGCTGCAGTCCAAGGGGCTCCCTGGGGACCCACCCTCTCCCTGAAAAGTATTCTGGGCTGGTGTTCTCTGGAGGCCCAGGAGCACGGGTCTGGGGCTGGGTGCTGGTCGTCATCCTTCTCTGCAGAGAGGGCAGCTCAACCCTAGAACTGCAGAGCACAGGGCCAGGGGGGCTGGCGTGGCCTTTTACTTCCTAAATCCTAGTATGACCCCAGCCTTCCCAATAATCAAAGAGGCGTATATTGAAAGGAAGTGTTTAAAGGAATATTATTCAGCCATAAAAAGGTTATAGTGAGGTGCTGATGACACCAAAGTCCAAGGTTCAATCCCTGTACCAGCCGGCCGGAAAAAAAAGGAAGGAAATACTGACACGCACTACAACGTGGACGAACCTCAAAATCATGCCGCGTGAAAGCAGCCAGAGGCAAAAGCCCACATACAGCATGATTCCGTCTGTGTGCAGAACAGACAGACCTGTCTCTATAGAGACCGAGAGTAGATTAGTGGTTGCCGGGGCTGGGCTGGGGGGAGTGACAGCTAATGGATGTGGGTTTCTATTTGGGGTGATACAAATGTTCTGGAATTGGACAGTGGTGATGGTTGCACAACCTGGGTGAATAGACTATGAACCACTAAATTGTACATTTTTAAAGGCTTCATTTTATGGTGTGTGAATTATATGTTAATTTTCTTAAAAAGGAGAGGTATTTGAAAGTGAAACCACCTGATTAACCAACCCTCTGAGAAGTCACAGCCGGCGGCCCTTCAGCTCAGCCTCCCCAGAGGCGGCTGGACACGGTCCATCACGTGCTCGGTGCTGAAGCTTCTGACCCCGCAGTTCTTTCCGGGGTCTCATGGCCAGAGGGGTGGTGGCCCAGAGTCTGCCTGAGAATCCCACAGGTGCCGGCCCAGGGACCATTCCCCAGGCACCTGATGGATCGGAGGCAGCCCTGGTTTAGTGTCTGTCCTGTCTCCCCAGACTCCTGCGGGAGCAGTGGATCCGTGCCAAGTACGAGCGGCAGGAGTTCGTCCACCCCGAGAAGCAGGAGCCCTACTCGGCAGGTGAGGGTTGGAGCGTCTCTCTGTGTCTCTCTCTGTCTCTCCCCACCTCACGGCGGTAGAATCGTCACTAACCTGGATAACTGGCTCATTGGTCTGAACCCGCTCTGTCTCCGTTTTGCCTTCTGGCTTTGAGCTGGGTGACTGCGGGGCTGAGTCCCTCTGTCTCTCCCCACCTCACGGCGGTAGAATCGTCACTAACCTGGATAACTGGCTCATTGGTTTGAACCCACTCTGTCTCCGTTTTGCCTTCTGGCTTTGAGCTGGGTGACTGCGGGGCTGAGTCCCCACAGCTGTTCATCGTGCAGCCCTGGCTGAGCAGGCGCGCGTGGGGAGCCCATGGGCTGTGGTGGGCCTGTCCCCTGCCGGTGGGGGAGGTGTGCTTTCCTCTGGGGTGGCCTGAGGGACCTCACTTGGGAGGGTGGGGCAGACGCCGCCCTCAGGCCCAGGTGAGGCAGTGCTGGCTTAGGCTGCAGGCAGGTGGGCTCTCAGCTGAGATCTGACCTTCCATACATGGTGCATCGGCAAGCTCCGGCTTCGTAAAATGTCCCTTCCTCTGCTACGCCGTTCTCGACAGATGGGGAAACTGGGGCAAGCAACGTGACAGGGCCTGGTTTTAAGTCATCAGCACTGTTAGCCCACGGAGGATTCAGGAAGGCTGGTGCAGCCTGGTGAGGCTGTTACCAGACTCAGGTCTGGCTGCCTGCCCCCTTGAGAAGGAAAGAAAAAAACTCACGAGTCAAACGGTGTTAGAAAAGCAGATGTATTCAGCTGAAGGAGATGGCAGGCTACCCCAACTCAAAGATTTACATTTACTGAGGGGTTTTTAAAGGAAGGGTTGAGGGAATGGAACAGGGGAGGAGAAAGCAGGAGAGCAGGAGACGTGAGTTATGAGGGGTCCATTTCTATGGGTCAGGTACAAGGTCTCGCCAAGGCCTCATCTGGTTCCTGTTCTCATCTTCGCTGTTATCTCAGGACCCTGCAAGATTCTGATTTGCACCAGTGTACACGGCTGGTGCCCAAGGTCAGCTTCCAGTCGGTTAGCCTCGATCATTTCTCAAAACTCCACAAGTCTCAGAGAAAGAACTGTTAGCTTTGCAAAGTACTAATTAGCTTCTCGGCCTTGTTTTCCTACTCAGTGAGCGAGATAAGAAAGTCAGGGGATGGGAAGCAAGAGTGGAGAGAAAAAAACTGTCCTTTTTAAATCTTTGCACACCACCCCCACCTCCGCAGCCCAGGCAGCTTTAGGTCCCAGCATGGCTTCAGTCCTGCTCACTCCAGCAAGGCCACATGGAGCTCTGCAGGAGGAGGAGGGGAGGCGGCCCCCCTCCCAGAGGCCCCTTGGCAGGTGGAGCCTTGAGCCAGGTCTCATGACCTTCAACTCTGAGCACTGTGTGTCACTGCTAGCTGGAGCCCTGTATACACCCTTGTATAAAAGAAAGGTGACCCCCAGACAGTGGAACACAGAACTACTGTGTGACCCAGCAATTCTACTCCTAGCGTATTTGCAAGAGAATTGAAAACAGGGACTCGTGCAGTTATTAGTACACAAATGTCCGCAGCAGCACTATTCACCATAGCCAAAAGCTGGAAACAGCCCAAACGCCCATCAGCTGATTAACAAATGGGGTATTTCCACCCAGTGGAATATTACTCAGCCATGAAAAGGGAATGAAGTACTGACACATGCTCAACGTGGATGAATCTTGACAGCATTAAGCTTAGAGGAAGAAGCCAGATGCAGAAGGCCACGGAGGTTCTGTTTCTATGAAATATCCAAAACAGGCAAATCTACAGAGACAGAGTGGATTAATGGTTGCTGGGGCTGGGAGGGAGGACGGGGAGTGAGTGCTAACAGTTACAGGGTGTCTTTTGGGGCGATGAGAATGTTTTAGAACTAGACAGAGGTGGTTATAGCACAACTCTGTGAATGTACTGAATGCTACAGAATTGGTGACTTCAAAATAGCGAGTCGTATTTGTGAATCTCACCTCAATAAAGAAAGGAAAGAAGTCCCACCACTGGCTGCAGAGAGGAAGTGGGCGGCAACATAGGCAGCAGAGGGGGGTCAGGTCGAGGACTGCCCCAATTGCTGAAACCCCTCTCCCGAGCCCCGCTCCCCCACAGATGGAGCTCACCTGCACCCGTGCCTACCTCCTGCAGGCTCCTCCCTCGGGGGCTCTGTCCGCACCACCGAGTTTTATTCCCAGGAGCAGATTGCAGTTGCGAGCAAGGCTGCCAGGTGGACCCAGCGCCTCCCAGCCATGCGGCCGAGGGGCCCCCCCGCATGCAGCGGTGAGTGTCGCTTGCCCAGAGCAGGCTGGAGACACCTGGCTCTCCTGTCCTCTCCTCCTGCCCTCCACCTCCCACTTGGCATGCAGCTGGCTGTAGTAGGCTTTGATTCAATTACTGTCCGCCCAGACAGTCGTGTCCTCCTCTCCTAGTGACTCCTAATGTACATGCGAGAGAGAGAGTGCACACAGACACTGGACGCTCCCCTGTTCCGTCCCTGCTGGAACCCCCAGAAGAATCACTGGAGCCCCTTTGTTTCTCCCGCCATAAGCACCTTAGCAATTTATAACAAGATGGTGTGTGACCTCATTTCAGGGGCTGGAGGAGCTGGGTGGACACAACCACATTGCTGAACTTTGTGTCTGTTCTCATATCAGACGCTTCTGGTTGTAAGCAAAGAAAATCCATCTTGGGCCGGCTCGGTGGCACACTGGAGAGTGCGCCACTTGGGAGTGATGGTGTGTGACCTCATTTCAGGGGCTGGAGGAGCTGGGTGGACACAACCACATTGCTGAATTTTGTGTCTGTTCTCATATCAGACGCTTCTGGTTGTAAGCAAAGAAAATCCAGCTTGGGCCGGCTCGGTGGCACACTGGAGAGTGCGCCGCTTGGGAGTGCGGCGGCGCTCCCACTGAGGGTTTGGATCCCATGTGGAGACCGGGTTCCCGCTCACTGGCTGAGCACGGTGTGGGCGCAACACCGAGGGTTGCGATCCTGTTGCCGGTCAGTAAAAAAGACAAAAAGGAAAAAAAAAAAGAAAGAAAATCCAGCTCAACTGGGCTTGAGCAACAGTGGAAGTGGATCGGCTCGCATAATTGGGGTTGGCTTCAGGTGCAGCTGATCTAGGGGTTCAATCAGTGTTGTTGGGACTTGGTTTCACTGTCTCCGCCTTCCGGTTCTGCTTCCCTGGGTCAGCACCAACCCTCCTGGTGGCAGCATTACCCCTGCAGGCCCAGATTTCACGTCCCTTCTCACTCACAAACGGTGAGGAAAGGGCGAGTGGGACTCACAGAAATGTCAGGAAAAGTGTCTTCTCTTGTTGGCTCTGGCTGGTCCAGGAGGGAGATGTGATACAGTCACTGGGACCAGGGAGGTGTGGTGCCCTGTGTCATGTGCCTGCCACTGGAACTGGAATTGGCCCTCCTGAGGAAAATTGAGGCCTCTGCTCCAGAGGTGGGGGTGCATGCCAGGCAGTAAGACCTGCAGGTCGTGTCCATCATGGGTTTGGAGAGTGAGCGAGCGAGTGAGCATTTTGCAGAATTTGGGTGTTAGTTCCAGGCACTTTGGTTGGCTAGGGGCCAGGTTTCTCCCTTTGCGTCATGTCACATAGGGCTCGGAGGTGGTGACAACCGTTGTAAGCCAGGAAGCCTCCCTCCCCAGCTCTAGGGTCTCCCATTACCGTTTCTGCTGTTCTTCTCGTGAAATATCCCCAATACCATGAGAGTGTTTGACACAAAACTTACAGCCCTTGCTGGACGCGGGGCACATGAATGGAGGAGAGAGAGGCCTTCCAGCAGGGTAGACTTGAGAGGCACAGAGATTCTCAGGGCACAGGTTTGTGGGCCAGGGCCCGAGGCCTTGCCCTGAAGCCTTTGAAGGCCACGGATGAGCAGATGGTTGCTTCTCAGTGCAAGGCAGCAAAGCCTTGGGACCCAGGCTGGCGTCCGTCCGCAGGGCAGGCCCCGTTCTGTCTGCACACCTCCGTCGTCTCCCCTGGACAGCCGGGACCTGGCGTGAGGCTGCAGGCGAGGTCTGACGCTGCTGTTAGTGGGACAGGAGTGCACAAGCCTCTCACAGAGGGCTCAGGCCACGGTGGCCACCTGGGGTCAGGTGAGTCAGGGCTGCCTGACAGAGCATTGCCATTATCTTCCCGAGCACGGGTGGAGATTGAGAGGAAAGCACTCAGGAGACTCGGCTGAGTGTGGGCAGGTACAGACCCGCCAGGCCCGGTGAAGGCCCCTGTCTATCCAGGCCTGGCTTGTGCCCGCAGCTCCCTCGGGGCCCTGGGCAGGAGCGAGGCCTTAGCTGGTCCCCTGTGTTCTCAGGCGACACCCCTGCTGTCCAAGCCAGCTTTCTCTCCACCTTGGGGGGGGGGGTCACTGGCATTGAAGGTGGGGTCTGGACATGGCTCTTGCCAAAAGAGAAATAACTTACACTGGAAGGGTGGTCTGGGAGCCTTCCGGCTCTTTCAGCCATGTGTCCCTCCTCCCTTCCAGGGAAGTGCTAGGCACCCTCAGCACCCCCGTCCCTCTGTCCCTCTCCCTCCTTACCTCTAAGCAGGCTTCCCTTTGGCCTCTCCCAGCACCACCCTACCCCAGGCCATCATCTCTGCTGCCACCAAAGGGGCAGTGGGCTGCTGCTGCTGGTGGCCTCGAAGGGAGGGGATGGATTAATTACAGACCCCAGCACAGAGACCTTTAATGAAGCGTTTATGTTTGTTCCTGTTTCTTGAAAGCTGTTGCCACCCTGAATGCTGCTGCCGCTTCCTCCTCGGGGGCCTGAGTATGCATGCCCGTGCCTCGCACCCTGACAGCGCCCCTTCCTGATGGGCTGTGACTGACAGGAGCAGAATCCTGGGTGTGTGCAGGACCCTGGGGGTCATCTAGCCGTCCCTGCCTCCACCCAGGCCTCCACCAGACCATCCTTGGGACACTGTCACCCTCAAGGTCACATGGGGAGGCAGCAGGCACACTGGCCAGAGAGCCTTGACTCCCAGAGCTCCAGCTGCAGGGAGACTGCTGCGACCCCTGGGACCCAGAGCAGCAGAGCCACATGGCCAGAACAGCCCCAGCCTCCCTCCTCCACCCCCCTCTGTCCCCTCCCCCACCAGCCCCAGTGTCCAGGGTGGGTGGAGCAGATGGAGAGGACGTGCCCTTCTCTCCAGGGCAGGCCAGGGCCTGCAACCCCTGATCAAGGCTCCAGGACCAGCCGGTCCTTCCTTGAGGTCTCCTCGCTCAGCCTCCCTAAGGACACCCCGGGGATTCCCAGTGGCCTTCCTGCCCTGCCCCTAGGTTTGCCACAAGAGCACTTTCTCACAGCAGCGAGGGTGACACCCCACCCCTGCCACGGCAAAATGCAGAAGTCCCTCCTAGTGCAGGGGCCCAGGAGAAAGGGGAAACGCAGGGCTTGGGAAAGGCTTCCTGCCCCCGACTCCACAGAGAGGAGTGGCCTTGGGCCTGACCCAGAATGAGCTGGAACTGCAGCTCCCAGGGGCTGCTGCAGCCCAGGGCCGTAGGGGGCTGGCTGCCATGTCCTGTGTGAGAAGCCTGCACCTACAGCTTCTGGAATGAGGGGCAGGCGGTATCACAGGACTCTCAGGGTGGCAGGGAGGGGGCTGGGGACCCCAGGTGTCCTGCAGGGTGGGGCAGACCCACCTGAGGGGCTGGCACCTGCTCAGGGGCCTCAACTTCCCCAGCTGAGGAAGGCCTCTGGTTGGGACACATCCCCAGGGAGCCCAGCCCAGGTCCCTCACTTAGGGCATCCCAAAAGGAAGCGTTTAGAACGGAGTTTCTCTGAAGAGGCTCCTAATGGCCAAAGCTGGAACTATTTCGCTTCTGGAATGAGGGGCAGGCGGTATCACAGGACTCTCAGGGTGGCAGGGAGGGGGCTGGGAACCCCAGGTGTCCTGCAGGGTGGGGCAGACCCACCTGAGGGGCTGGCACCTGCTCAGGGGCCTCAACTTCCCCAGCTGAGGAAGGCTTCTGGTTGGGACACATCCCCAGGGAGCCCAGCCTAGGTCCCTCACTTAGGGCATCCCAAAAGGAAGCGTTTAGAACGGAGTTTCTCTGAAGAGGCTCCTAATGGCCAAAGCTGGAACTATTTCAGCAACAAAATGAACCGTGATGTGACAGGGCTGTAACCCAGAGAGTAAAGTAAACACCGCTGGTCCACGCTGATGAACAAGAGAGCAAATAAATAAGGGCTGGGGAGGGCAGCTCTTCTTTGCAGAAGAGTCACAGTTAAATGCAGAAGGAAGGAGGGGAATAGGAGAAAATCAGCACGAGGCGAACGCCGCTGTGAACCCCGCCATGTGCTGACGTGAGCGGGCCAGTGCCGGGGTGGCAGCAGGACGCGGAGCATCTCACCGTGTTTTCCCCAAGATGCTACTAACCATGAAGGAAAAGGTGCTAACTTTCTGGGAGAGAAACTCAGAGAATGTCACTGTCACTGCGTTGTGTCATGGTCAACACCAGCAGTGAAGGACATCGACACTGGGAACATGCAGCCCCAGGTGAACCCCAGATGGAGGGAGCCAGCCCAGCACCCCACCCTCTATGGCTGCCTCCCTCAGCCAAGGTCATGGTGCATAGGAGGTGCCTGCACCCCCCAGATCTCAGGGCACTATGGACCCATCCTCATGCCTGGGCCAGGCCTTGCCTCCCACCTGCCCCACCCCAGGCTCGTGCTCGCTGGGGGGGTGACCCTGGGTGACAGCTGCTCCTGGCTTCTTCCCCAGACCATCCCCCGCCTTGAGCCAGAGCCTCAATGGTGGCCTTTCACAGGGGTCTGGACAATGCCCTGTGTTGTCCAGAGGCCAGTCACCCAGGCCACCACCTCACTAACAGACAGGGCCTCCCGCCTGAGGCTTCGGACCCTATGCCCCCACGGGGAATTTGCCCCATCTCCCTGCCTCCTCTCCTCTGGCTGAGGATGGGCTCCTCCAGGGACGCCTGATTGTGCCAGGCAGGGATGGTCTGGAGCTGTGCCCCTCCCCCTGACCTTTGTCCGAAGTACCACAGGGCAAATGGAGCCAGGGAGGGCGGGCAAGGCCAGGGGTTCAGTGCTGAGGTCTGGGACCTGCACTCCTTGAGTGAGTGACAGAGCCCCTCCCCATGCCTCAGTTTCCCCATCTGTGTAGTGGGGACAACATGGCATCCAGCACATGAATATTTGGGGAAATATTAAATGATATCACTTTTGGGGGTCAATGGGAGACGTCCCTGGGGGTGCTCTTTGGGGTGTCAGGTGTTCATGGAACTTGGCTGGGAGGCCTTGGGGGCAGTCCATCTGTGCCCCGTCCTGACCAGGGCAGGTGGCTGCTGGACTCAGGACCATCCTTGCGAGGATCAGGTTTGCTGCTCTGGTGCTGGATCCCCTGTGTGGGGGTCTTAGGGTTTGGAGCATGTGGACTGGGGAGGGCGTGCTCCTGGGCTGATGTGGCCCAAGGGGTGTCCCGCTCCTGCAGCTCTGCCAGGCAACCCGGGTGGGGCATCTATGCATGTTGCTCCAGGTGGGAGGACATTGCTGAAGCTGGCAAGCCCACCTGTGAGTGGGGGGGTCTCTTCAGGGCCTGTCATGTGCTGGCCCATGCTGGCTGCTGCAGGGGGCCAGGGAGAGGTGATCAGGACCCCGGGGAGCCCTCAGCCCCACACTCTGGCCCCACCCCTAGGAGCCTTAGACTTGTGGCCTCCATGGGGCCCCCTTACCTATGATGTGCTGAAGTCACAGAGTGGGGGACACTTGTTCGAGTGAGGCATGAGTGCACTGTATGGATATGTGCAGTCGTCTCCCTGGCCGACGGGGACCGTCCCATCTAATCCTCACTTCAGCCCTGCCTCTTTGATAGATGGGAAACTAAGACACAAGGAGGGGCCACAGCCAGGAAGAGGCGGAGCGGGGGGCCACACCAGGCCAGCTGGTGAGGTCCTGACTGGTCCCTGCTTCCCTGATGGCCGCTGTGTGACCTTTCAGAGGTCAGGCAGTGTCTCCGGGCCCTGGATTCCTTGTGTACAAAATGAGGATGCAGCTTAGCATCCCAGTAACGGATCCACAGGTCAGAGCCCTGCTGCCCAGCAGACCTCTCCCGGCCGGTACTCCTGGGCTGGCTGGTGAGCGAATGAACAACGGAGTGAGTGCAGGGGTGAGTGGGGGCAGCTCGCATCACACGCTCCCGGGCCCTGCCGAGTAGCCTGGAATGTCGGCATCTTGACGCTGAGAGCTGCACACTCTGGACCGTGATCTGGAGCCCCCCACAATGAATCAGGTTGTGCTCATTGGAAGAAACTGTCCCTGACCCCCACTACAGTCCCAGGAGCCCCCAGTAGGGCCAGTGTGGGGTTGTGGACACTGTCACCTCTGCCCAGTGCTGCCCAGGCGCAGGCCCTGTTTCTCTGAGGGAGGACTCCTCCCAGGAAGGAGGGGGTGAATGGGGCAGGTGGGGGGATGGGGGCGGGAGCTGTTTCTAGAGCCAGAGCCTGGGGAAGTGGCATGTAGAGGGCCACGTGGATGGTGGTCGTCAGATGCTGGGACTCCCCAGATCCCAAGCTGGGTGGACGAGACTCATTCCCCAAGGTGGTGGCCCCTCTATAGAGCTGGCTTCCCTGGGAGCAGCACCTGGCTGAAGAGAACCCCGAGTCTGCAGCCAGTTCGTGGAATAGGCCACCCTGAAGTCTCAGCCCTCCTGCTGTCTACGCAGCATCTCTTTCCTCCCTGGAGTTTAATTCTCACTGTGAGGTCCCAGCAGGCAGAGGGCAAGGGCTCCCATGTATGTTTGGAGAAGGGGCACCAAATAGGGTGGAGCTGGGCACCCAAATCCTCTGCAGGGTATGGACGTCAGTTCTTGGCCTCCCCGACTGACATA
>NW_007726293.1:167035-168700 GCF_000696425.1 Galeopterus variegatus | reverse complement strand
TCTATAGAGCTGGCTTCCCTGGGAGCAGCACCCGGCTGAAGAGAACCCCGAGTCTGCAGCCAGTTCGTGGAATAGGCCGCCCTGCAGTCTCAGCCCTCCTGCTGTCTACGCAGCATCTCTCTCCTCCCTGGAGTTTAATTCTCACTGTGAGGTCCCAGCAGGCAGAGGGCGAGGGCTCCCATGTATGTTTGGAGAAGGGGCACCAAATAGAGTGGAACTGGGCACCCAAATCCTCTGCAGGGTATGGACGTCAGTTCTTGGCCTCCCCGACTGACATAGAAGGAGCCCTGAGGCCCTGTCCCTGGCAGGTGTGTTGACAGGTCTGCAGGGACCCGGAGAGCTTGGGTGGATGGAGCCCAGATGGCCTGGGCAGCAGAGGCAGAGCCCTGAGCAGGCCCACAGACGTGGCCTTCAACTCTGGCAACTGTGCCCAACAAGGCGTGGCTGCCCAGCCGGGAGCCCCAGCATTCATCTCTGGGCAAGGGCAGGACAGCAGGATAGCTGGGACCCAAAGGCCTGCAAACCAGGACCTGGCCCTTTGGGGAGTGGTCACGTGGAGTGATCGGGGTCTCAGTTCCTCTGGTGCCTCCCCAGGCCCTGGCTCTATGCCCAAAGGCCAGCCCTCCATTGCCCACCCTGCCCCCCGCCCCTGGCAAAAGATGCCAGGTGGTGTGGGGACCCATCTCCCACCCTGGGAGGGTCCCACAGGGGGTTCCTGGGCCATTACCTGGCAAGCCTTCCTGTCACCCTCAGAACAAGGTCACGTGGTCCCCTGCCCCAATTAAAAAGAAAGTTAACGTGTAAATTACATACAATGTGGTATAATTTATGTATACTTTGCATATTCTGTTTAGAGTACAGTTCTCTGAGCTATGACAAATACAAGATAAGGGACAGTTCCATCACCCCGAAGACTCTGCAGTGTCCCTCTGTAGTCACCTTCCCTCCAGCCCAGCCCCTGCAACCGCTGTGCTGCTTTCTGCCCCTACAGCTTTACTTTTCCAGAATGTCACTAGGTGGGACCATACAGAGTGGCCTTTTGAGTCTGGCTCCTCACACTCAGCACGGTGCATGGACTGCGGCCTGTGTCCCCCGCTCAGTCCCTCGTACTGCAGCCGTGTTCCAGGCACACGTGAGCCACACCTGGGTTATCCGCTCCCCCCGGCGGGGCGTGGGGCACGTCCAGTTTGTGACAATTGTGAGGGAAGCCACCATAAACACTGTGAACAGGCTTGCATGTGAATGTACTTATCTTTTCTCTTGGACTCTCATTTCTCCCCAGTCGTATAATAAGTGCATGTTTAGCTTTACAGGAAACCGCCAAACTCTTTTCTGGAGCAGCTGTGCCATTTTGCATTCTCACCAGCCACACACAGGGCCTGGTGCCCTGCCTCCTTGCCCACACTTGGGTCATCAGTTTTTGTTTTGGTTTGGTTTTGCTATTCTAGTGGGAGTGTAGTGGTGTCTCATGACTGATGCTGAGAGTCATTTTATGAGCTCACTCCAGGCGCTCCATGGTGGGGGTTTTAGAAGAGGCACCTAAGTAGGGCAGGGGTGTGGACTGGCCCCTGTAGTTCCCCAGCAGGTGGTACCCGGCACACAGCGGGTACAGGCACACAGTAGGTGAACTGTTAGACTGTGCCCCGGGACTGGCCAGTCCTTGAA
>NW_007726293.1:164842-166397 GCF_000696425.1 Galeopterus variegatus | reverse complement strand
GGGTACAGGCACACAGTAGGTGAACTGTTAGACTGTGCCCCGGGACTGGCCAGTCCTTGAAGAGAAGATGGCCACTGCTTGTCACACCAGTTTTGAGTGCATCCAGGTCCCCACTGTGTGCAGGTGCCTGTGAGGTGCAGCCTGCAGGGGTCCCTCTCCTGAGGGAGGTGGTGTGGCTGGGATTGTGGAGGAAAAGGTGGGAGCAGCACAGTGGCCTGGGGCCCTGCTGGCTGTGTTGCGGGCTCTGCATGTGACAGCCGAACCCTGGGCCTGGAGTCTTCAGAGGGGGTGGAAATACCAAGACCTGCGCCTTCTCCGTTGTGGCCGAGGGGCAAGCCAAGGTGGCGGCTGTGCAGAGCCTTGTCTGGCCAGGGCCCTGGGTGGCCACATTCATTTCCAAGTCACCAAAAAGGAGGCGGAGCTCAGAGAGGTTGGACATGGCGTGGGGCCGGCTGACTTGCGGGGTGAGGGCCAAGGCAGGGATCCCGGCCAGCACCCATCCGAGAATATCACTCTTGCTGCCTGTCATCATGCCTGGAATTAGGCATCCTGGCGGCTTGCTGTCGGGAAAGCCAGACAGCCTCGCAAGCATGTCCCCTCTGTCCTGTGGCTTTGAGCTTGCATCTGGACAGCAGAGTGTTGATTGAAGCTGCCACAGCGCTGTGCTCCCTCCCTTGGGGCTCTCGCGCCGGGCGGCCCAGCCGCTGCCCTGAGGGGCTTCCCGAGGCGCTGCTGCCACCTGCTGGGCATCGCGGGTGTGGCAGGGGCGGGAGATCTGTCCCCACCAGCGGCTTCCCTGGGTCTGGATGACTGGACAGGGCTCCTGCTGGGTCTGTGGCAGGGTGGGCTGGGTAGCCACATAGGCCAGGGCCCAGCTGGCTCCACCCCTTGCTGGTGAGTGACTTCAGACCAATGACTTCATGCTTCTGAGCCTCAGTTTCCCCATCTGTAAAGTAGGATTATCCCCGCTCTACAACAGGATGTGCCTTGGAGGTTCCTGTGGGTATAAATGAGACCATGTGTGTGAGGAACTCATCTGTGTTCAGGAGGTGCTGCGGGGACTGCTAATGTGGACACTGTCACTCCAGCCTGCTGCTGTTACTCAGGGACACTGCGCCCTGGCACTTCTCAGCATCCACCCTCACCCACAAAGCATCGAGTCCAGAGAGGCTGGGCTCCGATACTGAAGGAGCAGCCAAGTGGACTTCCCAGCTTTGCCTGGGCCAGGTGCTCATTTAGTCAGTCAACAAACATCCTGAGCAGGGCCTTCTTGGCTCAGGGGACATGTTGGTGGCCCTATTCCCAGAGCACACAAAGGAGATTTGCCTGCTGGTACTGAATGCAGGGGGCACGTCAGCCTCTCCACAGGCTTGAGAGATTCAGGGACCTCCAGTGGTGGAGAAAGGAGAGGCCCGATCTGGCACTGTCCCGAGACAGGCTGAGGCGCCAGCTGCCCCCTCCCCGACGCCAGGCTGTCGCCTTTTTATGGCCCTGTGTCTCAGAGCATAGAGAAAATAGCCTCTTGATTCTGGTGTCAGGGATGGGGCTGCCTGGG
>NW_007726293.1:137738-163712 GCF_000696425.1 Galeopterus variegatus | reverse complement strand
TGTCTCAGAGCATAGAGAAAATAGCCTCTTGATTCTGGTGTCAGGGATGGGGCTGCCTGGGTTAAGGGGACACCAGGGAGGGGCAGGGGCTTGGTGGTCAGGGCTGAGTGGTGGTGTCTGAAATACGAGCCGGCCAAGGCTGCCAGGGTCTGGGTCTGATGACGTATATGCAGGGGGTTTCTCTAACCGCTCTAATCCACACTGGCACTAACCGCCCCCTGCCACGTCCAGACAATTTTTTTCCCTTGAGTCACAGACCAGCAGTCCCCAGCCCCTGGGTGACACCTCGCAGGGGCTCCTGGACCACCCAAAGAAAGCTCACTCTGCAACCTAGCGTTAAGGCAGATGGACAAGCCCCAAACACCCATTGCTTGCCTAGCAGTCTTGCCCTGGAAGATGCCCAGGAGTAGTGGGGACTGCGCCCACCAGGGACACATTCAGCCCTATGCACAGCAGAGCAGCTCATGACGGCCAAAGCTGGAGGCAGCCCTGATGTCCATCGGCTGGTGGATGGTGGACCATGGGCTAGCACACACAGTGACACGGACACGTCTCCAAGGGACGCTGCGTGGAGCAGACGTGGCCAGACCCACAGAAGAGCACATGGTGCTTGATCACACTCGACATGGAGTCCCAGGACAGGCTAAAGGAACGGGAGTGCAGTGGGCATGATTGCAAAGCCGCAAAGTCACAGTAGCACTGGGGGTGGGAGGAGGGGCAAGAGGGAGCGCTGGAAGTGTCCATCTGAGTGGTGTGTGTGAGTCATTGACCACAATTTAGTGGCTTAAAACCACACGTCTATTCTCTCTGGAGATCAGAATTCAGATGTATTATGGAGCTAAAGGCGTGGGCAAGGCTGGTTCCCGGGGGCTCTGGGGAGGACCCTTTCTGCCTCTCCCAGCTCCTGGTGGCCCCAGGTGATCCTGGGCTCATGGCTGCATCACTCTGATCTCTTTCCATGGTCACATCTCCTTCTCTTCTGTCGTCAAATCTGCCTCTGATCGCTCTTATAAAGCCTGTGATGACATCAGGTTCACCCGGATGATCCAGGACGATCTCCATTCTCGAGACCATTAATTGCATCTGCAGAGTCCCTTCTGCTATATGAGGTGACTTGCCCAGTGGCTGAGGATCCCAAGTGGACACCTCAGGGGCTGTCCTGCTCAGCAGGACATGGGTGTGCACACGTGTGAAAGCTCACGATTTGGAACGTTGCTCGCTTCCCTGTGTGCACATGCTGCACTTTTTAAAAAAGCTGCAGTTAGACCCGGCAGCTGGCCTGGTTGGGGAAGGAGAAGCGGCCCGGGCCCCTGAGCACCTGTGCGTGGGCAAGTCTGGCCTGAGCCTCCTGGTCCTTCTGGGGAGTGAGNGGGTGTGTGACTGGGCAGCATTGTGACCCCCCACCCTGGGGGCCTGCAGTGGCTGCATCCTGTTCTCGGCTGCCCTCCTGCAATTCCTGGGAGCCATGTTACTACCCTCACATGAGGAAACACCTCCCATGAGGGCACTCCCCCAAGAGGACATCCCCCCTTGAGGACACCCTCCCCATGAGGACACCCCCCCATGAGGACACACCCCCCAACAGGACACATACATCAAGATGATACTGCCCCCAAGAGGACATACACCCCATGGGGAGACCCCATGAGGACATCTCCCAGTCTGAGAAAGGGCCACCTTAACCTGTGTCTTGTATACAGGGTACCAGGCTCAGAGGTGTTTGGCAACCCTCCTGGGGCCACACAGCCATTCTGCAGTGGCTCTTACATTAAAGGCCCTTTCTCTGGGACTTTTGGCCTGAAGAGGAGGCTGCCTGCCCTTCTGGGGTCAGGAGCCCTGGATTGGGGGCATCCAGGAACACACTGGGCCCCGGCCCCTCAGCTCACCCTCAGTCACTCAGTCATTCAGCATTCACTGAGAGCCTGCTGTGTGCCCAGTGCCATGCCAGGGGCTGAGTGCAAGGAGAGAAAAGAGTCGGGAGACACCACTATGGGTGTGCACACGTGTGAAAGCTCACGATTTGGAACGTTGCTCGCTTCCCTGTGTGCACACGCTGCACTTTTAAAAAAAGCTGCAGTTAGACCCGGCAGCTGGCCTGGTTGGGGAAGGAGAAGCGGCCCGGGTCCCTGAGCACCTGTGCGTGGGCAAGTCTGGCCTGAGCCTCCTGGTCCTTCTGGGGAGTGAGCAGGCAGGAATAGACCCCACACCGCTGCCTCCCACATGCTGCTTGCTGCCCATGCCTACCCAGGGTGGCAGAAGGGTCCCTGAGACAGGTGCAAGGACAGCTGGCTGGAGTCCACTCACCCATGCCCTCCTCGGGCAGGGCCATCTGACCCCGTGTCCTCAATCCCTGGTTCACCATGACTGCCTGACACCATGTCCCCTCTCTCCCCCTAGGATACCGTGAGGGCCTTCTCTGGAAGCGTGGCCGGGACAATGGGCAGTTTTTAAGCCGGAAATTTGTGCTGACAGAACGAGAGGGGGCCCTGAAGTATTTCAACAGAAATGACGTGAGCCAGGCATGGGGCAAGGGTGGGGTGTGTGACTGGGCAGCATTGTGACCCCCCACCCTGGGGGCCTGCAGTGGCTGCATCCTATTCTCGGCTGCCCTCCTGCAATTCCTGGGAGCCATGTTACTACCCTCACATGAGGAAACACCTCCCATGAGGGCACCTCCCCAAGAGGACATCCCCCCTTGAGGACACCCTCCCCATGAGGACACTCCCCCATGAGGACACACCCCCCAACAGGACACATACCTCAAGATGATACTGCCCCCAAGAGGACATACACCCCATGGGGAGACCCCATGACGACATCTCCCAGTCTGAAAAAGGGCCACCTTAACCTGTGTCTTGTATACAGGGTACCAGGCTCAGAGGTGTTTGGCAACCCTCCTGGGGCCACACAGCCATTCTGCAGTGGCTCTTACATTAAAGGCCCTTTCTCTGGGACTTTTGGCCTGAAGAGGAGGCTGCCTGCCCTTCTGGGGTCAGGAGCCCTGGATTGGGGGCATCCAGGAACACACTGGGCCCTGGCCCCTCAGCTCACCCTCAGTCACTCAGTCATTCAGCATTCACTGAGAGCCTGCTGTGTGCCCAGTGCCATGCCAGGGGCTGAGTGCAAGGAGAGGAAAGAGTCGGGAGACACCACCAGTCGGGAGACACCACTGAGCTGGCAGGGATGGAGGCAGGGAGAGAAAGGGCAGAGGGACCGGCGTGGGAGCACAGACCAGACAGAGAAGCTGTTTGCTGGAAGGGGCAGAGTAGGGTCTACCCAGATATCTAGTACCTGCCGCACAATGTCACTAGTCCTCATCATCCCTGAGGGGCAGATACTGTTACCTTCAGTTTACAGACCTGGAAGCTGAGGCTCAGAGAGGTTAAGTAACCTGCCCAAAGCCACATGGCACAGCAGGTGTGCCACCAGCATGCACAGAGCCCACCCTTGCAACTCCCTTTAGCTCAGACAATCCCAGTGCTTAGACCCGGCCTTTCTTCCCAAGCCACATGGCACAGCAGGTGTGCCACCAGCATGCACAGAGCCCACCCTTGCAACTCCCTTGAGCTCAGACAATCCCAGTGCTTAGACCCGGCCTTTCTTCCCAGGCCAAGGATCCCAAAGCCATCATGAAGATCGAGCATCTCAACGCAACCTTCCAGCCGGCCAAGATTGGCCACCCCCACGGCCTGCAGGTCACCTACTTGAAGGACAACAGCACCCGCAACATCTTCATCTACCATGAGGACGGGAAGGTGGGGAACATGGGCCGGGCCGGGGCAGGGTTGGGGAGGGCCGGGCTGCTCAGGAGTCAGGTTGTCCGTGCTGTCTCTGGGAGAGCCCAGCCTGTGCCCCACCAGAGGGGGCTGCCAGCTCAGCCAGTGGCATCTACCATCACCCCTCCAGGCCCTGAGCGTGCCCTGTGGGAGGAACTGGAGTCCCACATGGAAAAGAAGGGGACGGCCGCTGGCTCGGGGCTGTCCGGGCTGCATCCCTTTGGCCGCACAGTGGCTGTGCTGGGAGAGGGCAGCTCAGCCCTGAGCACCTGCCCCTGCCCCACGGCAGTCCTGCCACCTTTACATCCAGCATCCTTGGAAGGTGCGGGCAGGAGGATACCCCAAGCAAAACTCCCTCAAAGTCTGTCCTGGGCCAGACGGCAGGGGGCCCAGTGGTGGACCCCGTCTTCTTTTTGTTGCTTTGGTTTCCATTTCTGTTTTGATCAAAAGTATATGTGCACGTGGTTTAAAGAGTTAAATAGTTCCGTCAGGCCTGAGAAACAAGTTTGAGGCCCCTCCTGACCCCACTGCCCCCTCCCTGGAGGCATCCACCTTTTGGCTTGTTTAACTGATCCTTTGGGAATTTGTCCCCATTTCTATAAATAACACACTGCACTGCTGCCAGATTTGTCCATTTTAGGCACCATCTGCTGACTTCCCGCTGTGGAAGATGAGGATCTAGCTTTTTCCAGCTCCCACCACGCGTGCCTGTCCCGTCCCCCCCCCTGTGGAGTTTGCTCGCGTCTGCACTTGGCCTGGGCGCTGCCCTGACTGTGGAAGTGCTGGGGGGGCCTGAGCAGGGGAGCAGACTGTGGCTACTTTTCCTTTCCTGCATGATGTTTTATCTTCCCTAGAGTCAATAGCTGCTTTCTCCCCCTAGTTAACTGTGTGCCCACCTGGACTCCCCAGGACTAAACCCGGCTGCAGTCAGGTGCCAGGTAGCCTTTGATGTCGGCTTTCTCGAGATACCCCTCGTGCAGCCTCATCTCACTCCTGGGCTGATGCGCTGTTTCCAGGATCCCAAGTCTTTTTTGGTTTCCTCCCTTCTTTTAGTGGAACACACCCTCAAGTTTCCTGGCCAGGTCCTGCAGGGCCATGCCGAGGACTCCGCCTTCACTGGGGGCACAGTGTGAAGCCCGTGGGGAGGGCGTCAGGACCCGATCTGAACGGCTGTGGATCCCTGTGGCTGTCAAGGGAGGGCCGAGGGCAGGGGGAGGCTAGTGCTGCCCACTGGTGGGAGACAACAGTCGCTGGGCCCCTGGGCGGGAGGGAGGAACCAGGAGACTTGGTGGTGTTGGGGCAGCAGGGGTGACGTGGGGTACCTGGTGGGCAGTGGGCAAGGCAGCAGGATGGACTGTGCCACTGCGTGCCGTCCAACGGGGGACAGAACAGAGAGGACTCATTGGAGTGCTACCTGCATGGGGCAGGGAGAGGAGGGAGCCTCCTCCGCCAGGGGTCTCCAGGCTACCATGCTGAGGACAAGACAAAGGGGCGGGAGGAAGCCCAGAGAAGGCTGTGTCCTGAAAGCCAAGGGGAGGGGCGTGTGTGTCCAAGAGAAGGTGAGGGCAAGGTGGTCAGGATTTGGGACTGGGGAGTCACTGACAGTGGAGGGCTGGTGCACAGGAGGGGAGGGGCTGGGACAGCAGTGAGATGGGAGGGCTGTGGGTCTGGCAGGCTGGCCCCACAGAGACACATGCAAAGGCCCAGGTAGGTGTGAGCCATTGCAACCACAGAGTGAGGGGCCAACCGCAGTGTGAGGTCTGGGGGAGGTGGGATCTGCAGCAGAGGGTGGGTGGGCCTGGATGAGGAAGGTCAGGGGCCAGTATGGGGAGGGGAGGAGGAGGGCAGGCACAGAGGGGCTTCGTGCAGAGAGGCCAGAGAGGGGTGGATCCCTGTGCACCGTAGGAGGGGAGGGCCAGAGGAGGGCGGGGCAGGGAAGGAGGTGGGCGGGGCCTATGGGGGCTGGGGGGAGGGGGCGGCGGTGGCTGCAGAAGGTGGGCTGGGGCCTGTGACAAATGCATGGAGATGTGGGCGGGACCACGGTGACCCCGCCACTGCTACCGGGTTGAAGCTGGTGCTGAGGGAGGAGGCTGAGGCTGCCTGCATTGCAGGTGGCCCCTCGCTGGCTCTGGGACAGGTGTTGTCAGGCAAAGTGGACAGTTGGCTTTGTCTGGGTTTGGGCTTTTGCCAGACAGTGGGAAAAAGTGGCTGGGCAGACCCCAGGATGGAAGGGCCTAGGGAGGGGAGGGAGGGGGACCAGGGGTGCGCGGGTCCCTGGCTCCTCCTGGAGCACAGCAGCCACACGGAGAGGCTGGAACCGAGGGTGGGGACATCGCACCTTTACAGGCGCCACAGTTCCAGGCTGTGACTGGACCAGGAGCCTGGGCTGAGGGCACAGAGTCACAGGAGGATGAGGAGGTGGGCAGACCCCAGGATGGGTGCTGAGTCTGGAGACCTGGGGGTACCCGACGGCCACAAGGCAGGAGGGGCAGGGCTGGGTGGCAGCCAGGCACAGAGGGGCCCAGGCAGCCCCAGGGTCGTGGCCCCTTCCCATTCACGAATTCCAGCTCACTCCATTCTCTCCTGTGAGGATCAGGGGCCCGTCTCCCTGGGGAACAGCTCTGCCCTGCACCCTGAGCTCTCAGTGGGGGAGAGCTGGGGAGGCACAGCTCCAAGTGGGTTGGCTTACAAATAGATGAGCCTCCTCCTCCTCCCTCCTCCGCAAGACTTGCGCAAGCTACAAAATAAGGATCGCCGAAAAAACAGCCCAATCTGAGAGGAGGAAAGTCTGGCCCAAGGCCCACAGCAGGGCCAGGTCCGTGGAGACCAGCTCGAATGTCACCACTCCCTCATCGTCCCCCTGCCCCATCTTGTTCCCTGACTATTGTGCATTGGGCCGTCCCTCGGTCTTGGCCCAGGCTGGCCCTTAGGCCCAGGCCCATCTCAGGACTCTCCCGCCCAATGGGCAACTCCTGTCTGTGGCAGCCCTCACCCCAGCACTGGCACATGGCGGTGGGCCTGAGTAGGGGGCGCAGCCAGTCCTTCAGTGGGACCTGGAAACTGCATCAGCTCCAACCACGGGGTGCCTGGAGCTGAGGGGATGGGGTGAGTCTCGGGGTATCCCAGGGAGGCAGAGCCCATGGCAGGAGTGCCCCTCTCCTTGGGGCTGGGCTCTGCAGCCCTGCGGTCCCTCCCTCGGCCCACAGCCCATGCCAGCCTTTGCCCCCTAGGAGATCGTGGACTGGTTCAATGCTCTCCGAGCCGCCCGCTTCCACTACCTGCAGGTGGCCTTCCCGGGGGCCAGTGACGCAGACGTGAGTGGCTGCCCTGCGGTCCCCTCCTGGGGCTGGGGGGGCGGGACGCGGGAGGTGGACATCTCAGCCCTTCTGCCCTGTGGTGGGACAGGGGGCTGACCAAGGGCCTCCATGGACCCCCGGAGAGGCCCTATTGCTGACTGGCCTGAGGCCTGCCCTAAGGTGGCCGCAGCTGTCCTGCTTCATTCTGGGGACTTTTAGCTCAGCTGTAGTGGGAAGAAAGAGAGAGGGAGGGCTGGGGGGAGGGGAGGAGAAAGGGGGAGGAGAGAGAGGGAGGGGAGAGAGACAGAGACAGGGAGGCAGGCAAGGTGGCTGGGCCAGGCCTGGGCCCTCCCCTCGCAGCTGGGAGCCTGGAGGGGACACAGGCTGGGTAAGGGTCCCTTGACTTGGGGGGTAGGGGGGACCCAGGCATCCGAGGGGCCAGTCCTGGGCACCTCATTGGGCCCTGCCTGACCGTGCATTTTCTGCCCCAGCTGGTGCCGAAGCTCTCCAGGAACTACCTGAAGGAAGGCTACATGGAGAAAACAGGGCCCAAGGTGGGCATGCAGGGCAGGCTGCTGAGCCGGGGCGTCTGGCTGCCGTGGGTGCCCAGGCCTCACTCTACCTGGGGCTGGTGGGGCTGTGGTGGCCGACTGAGGGAGAGGTTGCTGTGCAGGCCAGGAGGGGGCCCAGGGCACAGTTGGGCAGGACGAGGGTGCATCGGGGGGGGTCATGGGCTGAAGCACCAGTGACCTTCCCAGGTACAGCCTGTTTTTGAGCTGAGCTTCTCGGCATAGAGGGCCCTGACCTCGAAACGTTTTATAAGAGCAGGTCAGCTTCAGGTGGGTCCCAGCTGACCTAGGACCACTGTCCTGGGCTGTGGATGCTGGTGCTCTGGCTCCAGCCCCACCTGCCAGGTCTGGCCAGCCCTGCCCTGCCGTCCTGCCCTTTGTCAAGGACCTGTGCACCTTCGTGGGCTAGGTGCCCACGTCGTGCCATTCCCTGCTGTGTGGGGGTTGGGGGGACACGAGTCCCAGGATCCCGGGGGATCTGGAAGCTGAGACAGATGCTCCGTGGAAGTGCAGGTGTGGCAGGACTTTAAGCAAGGCCAGACCCTGCTCGGGGCCTGCCAGCAGGGCTGGGGCTGGCGTGGAGGCGGGAGGAGCAGCACGTGCAAAGGCCGTTCGCCAGCTGGTTGGTGAACAGAAGGCATGAGTGAGTGAAGGAATAAATGAATGAACAGGGAACACTTATTCTAGTTTATGGAATAATGTATTGCCTGATTCTAGAATGGCAGTAAAGCCGATTGAAATCTTTAGAAAAATAAATGAATGAATGAACTCACGACCCTGCCCTCTGGGGTGGTGAGCTGTGGTCAGCTGAGGGCAGGGGCCTGCCTCACTGGCCCTCTCTGACCCACAGCAAACAGAAGGCTTCCGGAAGCGCTGGTTCACCATGGATGACCGGAGGCTCATGTATTTCAAAGACCCCCTGGTAAGGAAGGGCTGTGGCCCCAGAACAGCTTCAGGCGGCCACGTGGCTGCCCTCAGTCATGTGGAGAATGAGCTGACTGGCTGATGTTCCCTGGTTGGCCTTGCTGACCAGGAGGCAGGGGCTGGATTTCCCCGGGTCCTAGCCTTTGGGCTTCACCTGGCTCTAGGCAAAGCTGGGCTTAGAGAGGAAGCAGCCCAGAAGGAAGAGACTCGGTCACCCCTTGCCTGGGGGGTGGGCTGGGCATGGGGTGCAGGGGCACACAGCCCCTAACTCCAGCCTGGTCCCCACCCGCAGGACGCTTTCGCCCGAGGGGAAGTCTTCATCGGCAGCAAGGAGAGTGGCTACACGGTGCTGGAAGGGCTCCCGCCATCCACCCAGGGCCACCACTGGCTGCACGGCATCACCATCGTCACGCCTGATCGCAAGTTCCTGTTCACCTGCGAGACGGAGTCGGACCAGAGGGAGTGGGTGGAGGCTTTTCGGAAGGTGGTGGACAGGCCCATGCTGCCCCAGGAGTATGCAGGTGAGAGCGGTGGGTGGGCCAGTGGGAGGCAGGTTGGGCTCTGGGGCTCCGTGTCCCCATGCTCATGGGGCAGCCTCTTGGAGCTGGATGGAAGCTCCAGGCGGGTTGTGTCAGGAGTGGCCTGGGACTGAGCTCGCCGCTCTGCCTGTGTGGCCATGCCAGGCTGACACCTGTTCCCATTTCCAGTGGAAGCCCACTTCAAGCATAAACCGTAGGAAGAAATTGTTTGGAGGCCCAAGGACACTGGACTCATTGTAATGGGGCTGGCGAAGAGGTGGCCAGACTGTGCAGGGCCCACAGATGGAGGGAGCCCGGCATCCCGACGAGGCCAGCTGTCCTGGCCCTGAGCAGAGCCCTGGCACAGCCAGGTAGGACCTAAGCTTTAGCCACCAGGACCAGTTTCTCTGGAACCTCGTCGCGGGCAGACGCGACCCGAGGCCTGGCCTGACCTCTGACCCGCCATGCTGCTGCTGACCACACCCAGCTGACCTGCTCCCCTCCCTGCCCACCGGACCCCCTTCTTTTGAGGGCCCTGCCTGGCCTGCCAGCTCAGGGGCAGCCCCAGCAGCCCTCACAAACTCTTGCTGCCACCCGCCTGTGACCAGCACAGCTGGGCTGCTGAGACAGCGGGCAGCAGGGCCGGCCTGTCCGCTGAGGACTCTGGGACCGGCCTGCATGCCTACCCTGCCCCTTCCTTGTCCTGCCCTGACTCAGCCCAGCCGGCCCTGGCTGGGCCCCTTCCCCAACAAGTATTTATTGAGCACCTGCTGTGTGTTGGTCCTGGGGGTTGGAGTGGAAAACTCGGCCTTATCCTCAAGGAGCTGACCCAGTTGGGGGCGGTTTTCTAGGTGGAGTGAACTGTGTGCAGAGGTCCTGGGGGTTCCCCACCGGCTGCGGCCCCTCCAGTGCTCCTGGTCCCAGGGCTGGTCAGCACCCGGGGCCCTGAGGCACTTGGTTTGGAGCGGGAGGGTGACCGGAGGCTCAGCAGGGGCTGCCCGTGGGCGCCCAGCAGTCCTGACGTAGGAGGCTGGTGCGGCCGCCCATCTGCTTGCTGGCATCTGTGTGCCCATCTTGGTGCTTGCCACTGACCAGCGACTCACGCCCTCCGGCCCTGACCTGTGGTCTTTGAGCCATTTGAGAATGATGGCTTGAGCTGCAGTGAGGCCACCAGAGGAGGGGTGGCCCTGGAACCCAGCTCACACCCTCTCCTTCCCCCACCCCAGGGGAGAAGTCCGGGCATTTCCCCCTGGACTGCAGCTCGCTGCTGGCAGGCCAGTAGTTGAAGCCACCATGTATTTATTTCTCACCCCATCTTCCTGTGAAGTGCCCTGGCTGTCCAGAACAGGGCTAGGCTCCGAGGGCTCCCCTTGCGTGGGACCCATGTAAGGCACGTCCTGGCTATCTGGGCAGGCTGGGTGGAGCATGTAGGTGGGGGATGCACCTGCCAGTGACCTGGGCGGCCCCAGCCCTCTCCCAGCCCTGCCTGGCAGAACTGTGCCCCAGGGCAACCCTCACAAGCCCTCGAGGGGACAGGAGAGGGTTCCCGAGGCCGGGAATCCTGCCACCCCTTGTCACATCCTGGAATAAAGTGTGGCTCTGGCGTGGTCTTATCTGTGTGTCTGAGGCTGGAGTGGGGAGGGGGCTGAGCTGGGAACACACGGTCCTGCCCTGGCAGCCTCTAGATGGACACAGGAGTAACTGTGTCGGCTCTGCAGGGGCAGGGCCGAGATGGGGGATGGGACTCCTGCAAGAAGGGGACTTGTGCTCCCCGCTTGACCCTGCAGCACAGGAGTCCAGGTTGGCAGTGGGTCTGAGCTGCTGGCCACTGTACTCATTATGCAGGGGGGAGCTGCAGCCCTGGAGGAGGAAGGCCGGCCCCACCTACCAAGGCCCTGCCCCCCAGGTCCCTGCTCCCTGGCCGCCTCAGGGCCCACACCCCTTGGCGCTGTCAGTCCCAGGGCTATTTCTGGCACTGTGTGCAGAGGCCCTTGGGTGCCCATCTCCTGTGGGTGTGCCCACTTCCTGGTATGTACCTGTGGCTGGCCAGCCAGGCCCTCTGGGGTCCAGAGTCCTCACCTCCACCTGCAGCCTGGAGGACAAGCCTAGCACAGCAAGGGGGTCTCTGGTAAGGTATGCCCCAGTCTGCGTCAGGGCACGACTCATCCTGGGGGTGGGGAGCCCCTGCTCCTGGCTGGCCCTCCAGCCTAAGACCCTCAGCCCTCCGTATCCTCCCGCAGAACATGCTGAGCCCCACTTCCCAAATGAGGAAACTGAGGTCCCGGGAGGGGGGCAGAGGCCTCCCAACCCCATTCCCACCAGCTCCCAGGAAGGAGAGATGGCCACTGCCCCAGGAAAGGAGAGGCTGGGGGTTCACCCTGGTTCTCATGAACAAGACCTGCTCTGAGCTGCTCAGCTACTGCCTTGCCACAGTCCACCACTATTGCCACAGCTTCCAGATGCAGAGACTCCAGCCTACTGTGTCTGGGTCAGAAATGAGAACCCTGAGGTCCCCCTGGATTTATCCCACTGCATGGGGTCAGCCCTGCCCATAGCTCTCTTGGGCTAATCTTCTAGACTTTTCTTCCACTATGAAGTGTGGGCACAGGCTCTGAATGTCTGTGTGCATGTGTTGTTTGCAAATGTCTGTGCACACACGTGCATGTGTACACTTTGAGTGAACGTATACGTTTGTGTGCACATATTTGTGAGTGGGTGTGTGCGAGAGTGCATATGCACGTTTGTGTATATACATGCACGTTTGCATGTATTCTACCAAGGACACTGACAACCTTCACATTTTAAAAGGAAACCACAGAATCAACAAGGTGGGGAACTTACAACCCATAAAAGGTCAGTCATTTGGGTTACACCAGTACCTCCCCTTGGCAGGGGGCCCTGGACAGTTACGGGCCACTCACTGCCTGGGCCCATACCATGTGCCAGCTGTGCTGTCCAACAAGGCATAGTTCAGACCATGGGGCCATGGGAATGGTTGCCCCAACATATGACATCAACAGTAGTGCTGTCTTACACGTGAGATGGTTACAAGTACCATACACAGATACAACAGATACAGCACTTCACCTTGAGAGTCCTGAGGTCTGCATGTGGAAGTAGGCACTGCAGCCTGGGTTACTGTCGGGAGGGGGGTTCCCCAAAGTGGGCACGGGCACGGCACAGGTGCACACAGTGGTGCCTGGACTGTGCGTTCCTGCGCGGTTCTGTTTATTTAGTGTTAATCCTGAGCAAAACCGCGCATAAATGAAACTCGCATTCTGCTCAAATTATTCCTGAATATATCAATCGCATTGGATCAAATCCATGGTTTCAAAACAGGCATCACAGCAGAATGGAGGTGCTCCAGCCTGGGCTCAGCAGACCCCTGCCTGCCCGCCTTCCCCATGACTGGCCGCAGCGAGGCCTCCTGCGCCCTGCGCCACCCCCTCCTGAGACAGCCCTGGGGCTCTTCCCCTCTAAACTGGAGCAGTTTGTGGAAAGCTCCAGTGGGCGACAGCGCAGCCTCCACCTCCCCTGCAACCCAAGGGCCTGCTCTTTGATGGTGTGAAGCCCATAACCTGGTGGATGTGATTTTTCCAAATTTCAATAAAGTTACACACACATATTTATTTCTAAAAATCACAACCAATTTTGGGACTTTCCCACCACTGGCCACTGGTTGCCACTTCACTCCATCCATGCACAGGCAGTCTGGACAAACCCAGGAAAGCACTCATCACAGCACATGCTTCTTCCTGGAGGGCTCACAGGGTCTCTGCTCAGACACCCCCACCCAGGGGCAGGGCAGAACCAAGGGAAGCAGACACCCCAACTCAGCACCCATGGCCCTACCCGTGATCCCTAGGCCAGTGGGGGTAGCCAACACCTGAGACCCCACAGCCCAGCCCCATAACCAGCCCCCATAGCTCATTCAGAAAGGAACAGTGCTGCAAAGCCCAGTATAAAGAATTTATTTATACTCAACAATTAACACAAACCTTCCTTTAAATTCCATTTTTACAGTAAATAAAGTTGTATATTATTTCCCTCCTTCCCATGCATGATCACTGTGTATTAATCTACAACTCTTACTTAATTGTGAAAAAATAATAAATGTCCATCAGTAGGGGACACAGTACAGTCACACAGGAGAATCCTAAAGAGTTATCAAAGTAACATCATGGAAAGATAATTTCAACCAAAGAGAGAGCTATAAAGCATGTGCATGTTGTACTCAATCAGCACATAAATAAATCAGATACATCCAAAGCTTCAAAGGTTGCACATAAAAATGCTAACTGCTGTCACTGTTGATGTCTGTCCTTTTACTCACCAAATTTTTATCCAAGAAACAACTGTTATGTAAATACAAAATCAAAGTTTAAAAAATTCTCTTAAACCAAACTGTGAGGGAAACAGAACAAATGAAGTTAACGTTCTTTGGACACAAAGACACAGCAGTGGAGGTGCAGTCTTCCTTGCTCTCTAATGCTGTTAGCTCCATCCCAATGAATACGTTAACAGCATTTCTGGGGGAAATGGAAAAGCTAACTAGGAAGTTCTGATGAAAAAATAAAAAGCATGAAAAGTCAGGACGTTTCTGATAGGGTGTGGTGCTGGGGGATGGAACCTGATTGACATAAAAACATTAAGCCATCGTTTCAAGCTAAGACATGAGCACACACTGACCTGCACCCTCACTCCCAAGGTACCACCGTCCCGCAGAGGCCCATCGGTGCACGGGAATGTGGGAGGCATGGTGGCACCACTTCACTACATGGTGGTGGTGCCAGTGCACTGACCACTGCGGAAGAAGGCAAGAGGGCCTCCACCTGCCCCTTCCACTGAACATAAACCCCAAAAAGATAAAATGTACAGGGAAAAAGTGAAACCTACAATTAAGAGGAAACAACTTTTAAAGTAATCTCAACAAGAAAGGCCTTTCCATGGAGTGCAACTTGGAAGCCTCTCTGAAAATTAGAAACACACACCACGCCCTGCCCGAGCCCCTCCGACGTGGGTACACGCGGATGCAGTTATGCACGGCAGCACAGCTTGCAGTGGAGCACCCCTAGCTCTCGCAGGTACAAGCCCGAGGTGCAGGCACTGGGCACAACCTGGCACCACTGACAGAGAAGAAGCCAGCTGTGTATTGGCTGGCACATGCGGAGTCATCCTGCCAGGAAGCAAGAGAAACCTCAGGGCTGTTTGCCCCCGACGGGAGAACTGAGGAGCAGGGAGACAGGCCGAGAGGTGGGTACTTCTGAATTCTAAACTCTGTGAAATATGATTTACTATTCAAAAAACAAAACTGAACACGTTTAAAATCTCTATTACATAAAAGACCTCACTGGCCCTGCCCTGGTGGAAGGACACGTTCACAGTCCAAGCTCAGAGCAGACTGTGTGGCATCCAGGGGACCAGGCCCGAGGCCGCAGTAGACAGGGCCTGGACTGCAGTGGTAGGTCAGAAACACAGACTCAACTGTGGCCAATGGTGAGTGCACCCTGGACACAACTGTCCGCACCTCTATTTTGGGAAGATGCCAAAGAGGACCTGGAGGTGGGCCAGGCACAGGGAGCCCATGAGGAGACTGTCGTGCCCACCTGGCTAGAGGCACCCTCTGCTCCTGGGCTTACCTAGCAAGCCTCCATAGGAAGACGTCTGCTTGGGCGGCACACCGAAGAAGAGCTGTCCTATCCTGTCGAGGTACTGAAAGAGACAAAAGCAGAGGCCCCTGAGAACACGGAATGGGTTGGACCTACCTGAGGCCCCAGGGCTCCAAGGGAGGGCTACACGTGGACTTAAGGACCTTTCCCTCCCTCTACAGCTGCTGCCTGATGGCCCAATGCTGCAAGCCCCTCACCTCGTTGTACATTGGGTCCCTCCTGAGGGATGGCTGGTACTGCTCACATAGCACTGTGAACACTGTCAGCTTGCCGCTGAAACACAGGACATGGCAAAGACTTGTTTCTAATGGAAAAGAAAGTGCCTGATGGCCCAATGCTGCAAGCCCCTCACCTCGTTGTACATTGGGTCCCTCCTGAGGGACGGCTGGTACTGCTCACATAGCACTGTGAACACTGTCAGCTTGCCGCTGAAACACAGGACATGGCAAAGACTTGTTTCTAATGGAAAAGAAAGCCACACCCACCCACAACTACACACACCGACACCTAGACTCACATACGTACACATATCTGTACATACACACCTACACACACGCTCTCGTCTACACACTTATACACACCTACACATATACCATACACACACATGCCCCCCCCCCACATCTACACACACTCACACACCCTGGACTAAAAAAATTTACCCATCCACAGCCAACAGCAGGAACCAGATGAAATTGAGCAGGGGCTGTACAAACGGAGGCCCGTCCTCGATTGACGGATGCTTCTGGGTGTACGTTGAGAAGACCACTGATGCACTGTTTTTATTTTTTAAACAGAGAAATCTAGAAATAAGAATGTTCCAGTGGGTGGAAATACTGAAGAAGGACACAGGGTTTCTACAGTTTTCCACATGAACATCAAACACTTGACACCACTGCAGGCATAGAAAGCCTCAGTCAACAAACACATGTGCCAGCCTGTGACACAAGACCGGGCTCCTTCGCAGGCCTGCGCCACATAGGACTCACAGCAGGGACCACAGCTCTGGTGTATGCAAGGCCTGGCAGGCCCTGTCCTCCACATGTGCTGCCCTTACATGCACGGCAAAACTACCCATTTCACAATTTACAGGTGAAGAAAATTAGCTTGGAAAGGTGATGTGGCTTTCTGAAGGTCAACAGAGCTATGGAACAGTGGAGCCAGAAGGTGGACCCACGTCAGTCTGACTCACGGAACTAAGACCTCTACTTTCTGCATACCCGTCTGCACCCCCGTCTGCACCCGTTAGATGCCTGCCTGCATGAGAATACTCAACCCAGAGGTCTGGGCAGTAAATGGCCTGCACCTCTGATGCCTCACTGGGTGCTAGGACACACCCTGACTTATGCTCAGGGAGCGTCTTCACTCAAGGGCAGTCCCAGAGGGACTCCTGAGACAGGGCTCAGAGACCTTAGCAGCAGCACCCAGTTCAGTGCTAAGAAAACATCTGCACCATGTGTTACAAAGCCAGGGCCAGTGAGTTTCCAATTTTAACAAGTTTCTCATTTTTCAAGTAGCAGATGTCAGCAACAGCTGGGTGGCAGAGTCCTGCAGACTGAGGTGATGTACAGGCTGCAGGCATTCCGTGACCAGCACAAATCCTATCCCAACACCTGCCCACCCAATCAAGGTTTTCTCTGCAGGAGGAAATCAACTTGATCAAATGTGAACCATTTTCATGAGAAAGGGAGGAAGGCTGAAGTCAGGAACAGTCGGGTGGCCCTCTGACTGACACCTCCCACACTGTCAGTGAGCTGGCGGGAGGGTCTTGTGGTGCAGACGTTGACTAACAATTCTGTGAACCCTGAAGTATGTTTCAACAGTTCCAAGATAAACTGTAGGGAAGAAAAAAGAGGACGAACAAAGCCTAACAGAACAGAGATTAGAGGATCTACTGGAATGAAGAGCTGGTGAGAAGCAACACGTGGGGTGTGGCCTTGTCCACGTATTACCAGGTTTAGATTCTTAGAAACAGCTGCAAGAACACACACAGCCTTTGAAAACATGCTAACTTCATATTCCAAGATACTTCTTGAAATTTATTAAAAATTAATCACTCTGGCTGATGTGTGAGCTCGTTGTTCTGCCCCGTGTGAACTTGAAGTTTACCTTTCTGCATGTCCCGGTCAGGTGACAACCTGCTCTGAGGCGGTCTCTGGAACCCAAGGCAGCAGTTTAAGCAAAGATTTGATGAAGTAAACACAGAATACTTACTGTAGGACAGCCTGGGCCACGAACATGTCCACCTCACTGCGAAATCCCCTTGAGGTAGAATATTCTACTAACATATTGGCACATCCTTCTCCATCAGTAGAGTGCAGGAAGTGATACCGAGATTCACAATAGTTTTGTTCTGCAAAGGAAATGTGACATACAGACATATTATAAATACAATGTATTACAAAACTCTTTTTTTTTTTTTTTTTTTGTCTTTTTTGTGACCGGCTGCACCGCGCTCAGCCAGTGAGCGCACCGGCCATCCCTATATAGGATCCGAACCTGCAGCAGGAGCACTGCACTCTCCCAAGTGCGCCACGGGGTCAGCCCTATTACAAAACTCTTAGAAAGATCCGTCCTCTGTACTCTGTACTAGGGTCTACTTTGCTCGCCTGCTAGAAGCCAGTGTGAACCCAAGTGGATAAGGACAATTCCTCCAGCACACAAAGCTGGCTCATGCCAACATCCA
Source organism: Galeopterus variegatus (assembly GCF_000696425.1). NCBI lineage: Eukaryota > Metazoa > Chordata > Mammalia > Dermoptera > Cynocephalidae > Galeopterus > Galeopterus variegatus. The sequence continues at coordinate 146,277 of NW_007726293.1, read as the reverse complement.
ACTTCCTTAGGCTCAGAGCACTAAGTGCGAAACAGCTAAAAAGGACAGGTCTTCCTGCAACCAAAGACCTTATTTTTCTAAGCTGTATAAGCTGCAAAGTTTTACCCACATTAATGTGTATATGAGATGAACCATAAAAAAGCGCTAGTATTTGACCCTTTCGATCCACAAAAATGGCAATTTCATGTAGAGCAACGTAATACAAAATCCTAACATGTGTGCCCCTCCAAAATAGCACCTTGACTCTCAGATAAAAAGCAAAGAGAATCTTATACTTTACTTTCTCCCAGAGAATCCCAGTGAGGTTAGGCAAGACCCCTAACATCCACCCGCATCATAACACCGACCAACACACTCTCTACCCTGCCCCGTCCTCACACCTGCCCCCACATACCCTCCACTCCAAGCCAGGAGGATCGGTTGTGCTCAGCTGGGTGCACAGAGTGGAGAGCTGAGCAGGTAATGTCCCTGAGACATAGCCACACTGTGCCTCAACCTGGTGTGCCCTTGCAGAGGTAGACCCTCGCTGTGTAAGGGGTCCCTGTTCGAAAGCATCAGCACCACCTGGGAGCTGGGCAGTCCCCGCCCCCACCTCCTGAACCAGAATTGGCATTTAACAGTGAAGTGTGGGCACATTAACATCTGAGCAGCTTTCCTTAGTCCACATTTCCCATGGTTACACCTTTAGGTGTGAAGTTGTAGTGCCAATAAAATAAAAGGGCAGTAGAAAGAAAGTGAGTGTTTCCTCTAAGTTAAGCTATTTGTTCAGCCTTCCTACTGCAAACTGGCTATTTAATCACAAATCAATAGAAATGGTCAGCTTTTACAAAGGCCGAGAATGGCAGATGAGAGGGTGGTCCAAGCAGCACCCAGCCTCCTCGCCGCTCTCCTCACCTTGCTGTCACAGCCTGCCCACCCGCCTGCCCACTTGCTCGCTGCCCGGGACACCTTCTGCCATGGCCACCTCAGCAAGTTCCCACTTGACGAAAGGCATCAAGCAGGCATATACATTCCTTCTCAGGGTGAGAAAGTCCAAACTATGCCAGTGTGGATCGAGGGTACTGGAGAAGGACTGCACTGCGGGACCCGTGCCCTGGACTGTGAGCCCACGTGTGCAGGAGATGCCCGAGTAGTGTTTTGATGGCTCTAGAACTTTTCAGTCTGAAGGCTCCAACAGTGACATGTATCATGCCTACTGCCATGTTTCGGGACCCCTTCTGCAAGCTAACAAACTAGTGTTCTGTGAAGTTTTCAAGTACAACAGTTTAAGGCACACCTGTAAACAGAAAATGGACATGGTAGACAACCAGCACCCCCTGGTTCAGAATAGAGCAGGAATACACTCTCCTGGGGCATCTCTTCTGTTGGTCTTCCAGCAGTTTCCCTGGGCCCCAAGGTCCATATTACTGTGGTGTGGGAGCAGACAGAGCCTATGGCAGGGATATCATGGAGGCTCACTACTGGGCCTGCTTATATGCTGGAGTCAAGTCTGCAGGGACAAATGCCAAGGTCATACCTGCCCAGTGGGAATTCCAAATAGGACCCTGTGAAGTATCAGCATGGGAGGTCATCTCTGGGTGGCCCATTTCATCTTGCATTGTGTTCGTGAGGACTTTGGAGTGACAGGAACTTTGATCCCAAGCCCATTCCCGGGAAGTGGAATGGAGCAGGTTGCCGTACCAACTTCGGCACCAAGGACAGGCGGGAGAATGGTCTGCAGTACACTGAGGAGGCCACTGAGAAGCTAAGCAAGTGGCACCAGTACCACATTGACACCTACGACCCCAAGGGAGGCCTGGACAATGACCTGTGCCTAAGTGGATTCCACGAAACCTCCTACATCAACGACTTTCCTGCTAGCGCAGCCAACCATGGTGCCAGCATCCGCATTCCCCAGACTGTCGGTCAGGAGAGGAGGGGCTACTTTGAAGACCATCACCCCTCTGCCAACTGCAACCCTTTTGGAGTGACGGAAGCCCTCATCCGCACGTCTTCTCAACGAAACAGGAAATGAACCCTTCTAATCCAAAAACGAAGTGGATTAGACTTCCAGCCATCGAGCCCCTGCTAGTTCTTCTTCCCGCTCCAGCTCTCCCCGCCCCCATCTAGATTGTCCTAATTGTCCCAACTGACACTCAAAGGGTGGAATATCAAGATCTTTTTTATTCCTTGTGCCCAGTTTATCTTGCTTTTTTAGCCAGGATAGAGGGATCAAGTTCTTAATCTCTTCACGATGAAGAAGAGAGCCGAAGGTGGGGAAAGCGTGCCAGGCACCCAGAGGGGGCCGAGAGCCCCACCTGTCACAGCAGCGAGCACAGTACAGCAGGTGTAATCACTCTTGGTGAAGAGGGAAGGGTGCTGCTTCTCAACCCCTGCACCCCCTCAAGGGTGCACTGCTCCCTCCTCTCCAGGGCCAAGGCTTCTCCCATTCCAGCTGCCACTCTCCAGTGGGGAAGTGTTTGGCAGGCAGGGCTACGAAATCTCAGCATCAACAAGGGCCTGGCGCACAGTGGGCACCCAATATTTGTTTGGTTGATAAAAAAGAGAAGGGCAGGAATGGACTCTGGTGTTGCTAACTTGTAAAGAACACACACTCTTTCAGCCAATTATCACATCGTTTGTCAGATGTAGCTGTTTCTAGGAGGAGTTTGCTGTCTTAGATCTTGTTCACAAAGTTAATCTGCGTTACTTCCTGGAGTAAAGTCACCTTTAGCCTAGACCTTCAAACGAAGAGGGTGTGCTCCTCTGTGCCCTTCAGCGCTGCTGGGCATCTCCACTGAGCCCCAGCCACAATATCACCTTCCCCTCATCTTACCCACACCCAGGTGCATGCCCAGAGGACAGGAGCACACTGCCATCCCCGCACCACCATCCCTGTTTACAGCTCCAGAGCATGTGGTAGGGCCCTAGCAAAGGCCTGCTGGGTAAGTGAATGAGCTAATCTTCCAAAGCTAGAGTCACTTAGGACATTAATGTCCTCAGGAACGCTACTGTGAGAGGGAACTCTTTAAAACCCTAGTAAACAACATGTCATTCAAGCTACTCAGCAAATATTTATTGAGTGCCTTTTCCTCTACCTAAGCAGCAGATCTGGAGCTAAGAATACCAACCACATTGAGCAAAAACATCCATGATCCCCACCTCACAGACTGAATAATCCCCACAAAGGCTTAGTTAGAAAATGAGATAAGTGTTAAGAAGCAGAGCAAAGCACTGTTCTTGGGGGGTGGGGGGTGGGGGTGGGAAAGGACGTTCCAGAAAGAAGAAAGAGCATATACAAGCCCTGCAGTAGGAGGGTGACATGGCAGTCTATATGAGGCTTTGAATGTTTCACAGAGAGAGAAGAAAGAAGTATTCGAGGTAAGAGCCTAGAAAGAAGGATGGGACCAGGCTGACCACGGCCCCCTCGTCTTCCCCCTACCATTGTGGGTGTTTCTCCTGTGAGCAATGGTGACTTAATCAAGGGGCAACTTCATATCAAAGCATAAACATCCAGAGTTAGCTAGACAGAAAACCTGACCCGTATCGTTTCAGAGAGCAAAATCTCCCCTCCTTGTTAGCTGTGATGGATGATTTCAATCAATTAAAATGGATAATGCAAATAAAAGTCCCAGGGAGCACAGAAAGGGACAGACGCTCACTGGCCAGGACCCCCACCAAACCTGTGAGTACAGAATGGCCTCCCCCATGCCTCAGGGCTCACTGGAACCTACCTTTCCACAGGGTGAGGGCCAGCAGCTGGTGGAGCCGGGGGTGGCCCAGCTTCCCAGATCCTCCACTGGACCATTTCAGGGCTCTAGACACAAAAGCCACTCGCTCTGGAGAATTCGGATCCATCAAACTAAACACTTTAGCCAGATTTTCTGAAAACAATACAAACAGATCCTCACCCACAGGAACACACGACTACTCTTGTTCTTTGTACTGCACATCTTACAAAAATGAATTAAATGCAATAATTATTTAACTTAAAAAGGAAGCTGAGAAACCACTGGCATGCTGGTGCCTATCCCTGGTGCATGTCCATGGGTTCAAGTGCTATACAGGGCCACCCCCAATTGACCTCTCCGCTGCAATGCCAGTTCTGCAGGCCCCAGAGCGCAACAAGGAAGGACAAACACCTTCCCGGCTTCATGGCTTAGCCAACGTTGGGGAGCAGGTAAAAGGGTGGGCTGTCATGGGAAGCTGGCCCTCAGAGGAGCAATGCCTGGGATGAGTGGAAGAAAAGCACCAGGCTGGAGCCCAGAAACAGCCTCCTCTGGGTCCTTGGCTCTAGCCTACAGGCCTCTGCATAAGCAGCAAGGCCAGGAGTGGGACCTCTCCTGTATCTTCTAACTGGGCAGCTCACAAGACGGGCTTCGCCAACCGCATGCTTACCAAATGGGACAGGCCGAGAAGCCAAGCCTCTGGACAAAAGGGTGCCCCACCTCGCCGGCTGGCTGGGAGGCCGCCGTCCATCAGAGCAGCGGAGAGGTCAATTACTCTGCAGACAGTATGGGTGGCTCCCATGCTGGGGAGGGGACAGTGCCCAAGTCATGCTCCACCTATAAAACACAGCATGTCCTGCTAAGTGTGCCAGTACACTCAGAGCGGGGTCATCAGGTGGGCATGGTTCACTTCGACTGGGCAGGAGCTACGTCTGCAACAAGATTAATCCCAGAGCACAAGAGACCCCACAACACAGGCACAAAACGGAGTAAAATAACTCAGGGAGGTGCTATCTTAGAGGCCAGCTATGAAACAGTCTGAGCTGAAAGGTACTTTGTGCATTGCAAAACTCGACACAGTAGGAATTCTCACCCAGTAACTCGTTGGACACATCCACTTCTGCCTTCTCCAGAGACTCTAAGACCAGCATGGATAAGTCTGCAGCACTGTTTTGCTACAAAACATATAAACAAACAAGAATCACACAGTTAAAAACAAAGCTCTGATTCATTCAGAACAGACAAGATAAAGCTGTGCAGCTGGTCTGGTGTTCCAGATAGAAGCCTGTGAACAAACTGAAGCTAAGGGAACCTGTTCTGAGCACAATGTCACTTAGCAGTGCAGCCAAATAACTGACAAGTCCAGGCCAGGGGCAAATAAAAATGGATAGGGCTGTTTATACCAAAATAAAGCACGTGTGGCACCCCGATGCCACATAGCACCACAGCCCTGGCCATTGGTGGCCTGCTGTGACAGGCCCTTGAGAGTGAAGCACTTGCATCAGGAATACCAGGACTCTCTGCCACCTGCAGCCAGAGCCAGGATGGCCTCATGTCATCCATCAGACCTCTTCCTTGTTATTCCCATTTCAACTCTCCTGCCCAGAGCAGAAAAGGACACACAAGAAAAAGTAAAAGCACTTACTTGGCCATGACTGAAGAACAACAGCGCTCCTGAGTACATGAGCTCTCTGGCTTCAACATGTTTGCTTTGGGACATGTATCTGAGATAAAGAGAGAAAGTGTGAACAGAGGGAGCCCAGTGACACAAGACACTCACTACAGACATTCTCCAGAGGGGAACACATTCTCATTGTTATGTCCACCAAGTCTAATGTGGTTTTGGAGGTCCAATGCTAAAAAGGTGTTTAGGTAGATGTAAAAGCTTTATGAAAGTAAGCCTTCCTATATACACATATACCTTTCACCAAGAACGGAAACAAAGGTACTCCTGAGGTACATGAGCTCCATGGGAAGGAAGAGGAAGAGTCTTTGTCCCAGGCATCTTGCTGAGCAGGCCCTACCCAGTGTAAGCCAGGCAGCCATGGAGCCTGCTCCCCAGGGGCTTCTCCTGCCACCTCCAGGCCTGTCAGGGTGTCCCAGGCTCAGCTCTTCCTGTGAGGCTGCATGTAGTGCTGTGGACACTAAGGTCTCTGCTGTCAGCAAGCTCGGGCTTTGGAGGGTGGGCCTGAATACTCAGGGCAGACAAGGCAGGGGGGCAAGGCCGATTTGTGCCCAAACAGGCCAGGAGCCAGAAAGCAGCTCTTTCTCAAGCAGCTCACAAGTTTCAGCAGAAGGGACCAGGGAAAAGGCTGGGAGGGTGTTACATAAAGGAGCAAGGGAGACATACACTCGTCCATCTGAGAACCGAAGGACTAGATTGCATGCAGGGGACAAGGGACAGTGGGGGATTCAGGATGGAGTCTTACTGGGGACAATAACAACAGTGACTGCAGCAACCTTCTTCCCTCTGCTGAAGTCCCATTCAGCTTCAATCACGGGGGTCAGTGTCCCTTAAAGTTTCCATCTAAGGATACCCCACCTGCTCCCAACACATGCTGTGCTCCTCCTCCCTTGGAAGGGATGGGCCTGGGTGGACACCACCACCCATGTCCTATATCACTTCCCCGCTGCAAATGCATTTCTCACAAAGTACAGGAGGCTGGGAACAGCTGGTCTCTTGAACTGCACAGGGACAGAAGCACAGAGCAGTGAGAAGCATGGCTGATAACCAAACACATCCAGAACCAGAAAAAGGACAAATGGATCTGTCTGCAATGGACAAAATGCCGAGGGAAGCAGGGGCAGCCTGAGCTGCTCGGTGCAGTGCAGGGCCCCAGCCTGCAAGAACAGAAAGTGTGGAAAGCAGGAGATGGCTTCCTGCTGAAACATGCCATGCCTACCAAACCACAGCATTGGGCCACATGAATAGGTGGCACTCAGAACATTTTACATCATTGGCTACACATTTATCATCATTTTATTATCAGGAAAAGTATCATCAGTCAACTCTGTGTAAGCCAAATTTCCTTGGACAAAGCTGTGTTTAAAGACAAGTCAAAGAAAAATATTAAGCAAATAGCAGGTGATATAAAGACACAGCAAAAACCATGACAATGACACACAAATGGCTCAAGTCTGGGAAATAGTACTTTAACATCCCCAGGACAGACAAGCTAGCAGGGAATGCAGATGGCTGGCTATTCAATTAACTACCAAAAATGTCTTTTCTTCAAAAAGACACCACAACCAGACCCCTCCCAAACATCCCCCACCCTCACCAGGCAGCACTTGGGGGAATCCTGTTAGCTTGGCACACAGACCCCCAACAGGAGACTCCATCTGCCTGCACTCTGTGGGTGGGGACCAGGAGGTAAAAGACTACATTCCAAGAAAGAAAACCACCTTGTCAGTGTGCAGGTCATCAACCTGGTCTTGGGTTTCATCAACACAACTCTCAAGAGCAGTCATTCTCTCTGACACATACACTCTAAACGTTGTAGATGGAGACCTACTCTCATACCAGTGCAACATCTCAACAGGGCAATTTATTCTGTTACCAACCAGCCTAATTCCAGTCCTGCAGTGTCATTACCTAGCTCACAAAGGATGTCAGGGGCTGCCCTGCAGACTCTCCGAGCCCTTCCACTTAGCCTGGTGCCGGGCATTGACATGTGATATGCTGGAAAAAGTACTCAGAGTATACCTCATGCTGCCATCTGCACGGACATATACAGAACTGTACACATTTATCTTAAGTGATAATCACGCCACTTTGTTTCTGCTTATGCATGATACTACAGAGTTCTAGACTCTTCTACCTGAGGTACAGCAAGAGATAACCTCTTAGAAAACCAGATGAAGAAAAAATAACACCTTGAAAGGCAGACAAACCAAATTTCTGAGATAAGGAAACCCGCTTTCAAAGGGTGCTGCCAATGATTATAGCAACACACCCCCACAGCCCAGCTTGGATTACTACCAGGCCCAGCAGCTCCCTGTAATCTTGCTGTGAGCTCATGTAAGGGGAGAGAAGGGAGGGAAATGGATAATTCTGTGTGCACACATACAGGACCACAATTTTCCAGCCATTTGCCAGCTAGTTGAAATCGCCTGTTGCCAGATCAAGGAAAGCTGGTAAAAGACAAAATAGTCTAAGGTAACTACAAAAGTAAACGTGCTTCTTTTTACATTGAAGAATTCTGGGAGCTGGAAGAGGTTTTTGTTTCTGGGTGGCTAAGCAAGGACTGGTACCCTCTAAGGCCCTGAAGCCACAGGAGAGTTGGCAGCAGCTGGAGTAGAAGTCGGGTCTCCTCCCTTGGCCCTCCACCACCATTCCATCCACACAGCCTCACCTCTGCATGCTGCACACTGTTGGACACTCTATTACATAAACACCCCAAAGGCACACCTTTTATACAATGAAATTGAACTTTTGTCCTCTGCTGATGAATGACATTCCAAGTTGACATGTGCTGATGCTGTCTGCCAGCCAAAAACGGACATATAGGGCCGGCCCGTGGCTCACTCGGGAGAGTGTGGTGCTGATAACACCAAGGCCACGGGTTCGGATCCTATATAGGGATGGCGGGTTTGCTCACTGGCTGAGTGTGGTGCTGACAATACTAAGCCAAGGGTTGAGATCCCCTTACCGGTCATCTTTAAAAAAAAAAAAAATGGACGTATGATAGCAACATCTTTATCCACACAGCAATGTGTCTCTGCAAGTATTCTCATTTATTTTGCTCTTATTTTATTTTTTATTTATTATTATTTTTTTTCCTTTTTTCGGGACCGGCAACGGATCACAACCCTCAGTGTCGCGCCCGTAC
>NW_007726293.1:133027-137124 GCF_000696425.1 Galeopterus variegatus | reverse complement strand
GTACGGGCGCGACACTGAGGGTTGTGATCCGTTGCCGGTCCCGAAAAAAGGAAAAAAAATAATAATAAATAAAAAATAAAATAAGAGCAAAATAAATGAGAATACTTGCAGAGACACATTGCTGTGTGGATAAAGATGTTGCTATCATACGTCCATTTTTTTTTTTTTTAAAGATGACCGGTAAGGGGATCTCAACCCTTGGCTTAGTATTGTCAGCACCTCGCTCAGCCAGTGAGCGGCCGGTCTGTATGTGGGATCTGAACCCTCGGCAGGAGCGCAGTGCCAAGCGGCGCACTGTAGCAGTGCGTCACCGGGCCGGCTCGCTCAGCCAGTGAGCGGCCGGTCTGTATGTGGGATCTGAACCCTCGGCGGGAGCGCAGTGCCAAGCGGCGCACTGTAGCAGTGCGTCACCGGGCCAGCCCCATTATTTTATTTTAAAAAGAAAAAGAAAAAAGAAATGGAAGTACTAATACTAGTGCTAAAAATTAAGTGGGTGTCAAATGAAGGACTGGAGACTGGGGTGAATCTCCTGTCTCAATTACACTCTCACTAGACTGAAGCTGGCTCACTGTATGTTCAACTGTCAGGAAAAGGCTGAGGATGAATATGAAGTACTGAAGACATACCACAGATGTGTCTAAAGACAAGGGATAATTACAGATTTTACAACAAAATCCCTATGATGACTGATTGGGCCGGCCACTGCCGGCCTTCAGCCCAGACACTATGAAGTTTCAGAGGACTGAGGACCACTTTGCTTCAGAAAGAGCCACTCCAAGAACAAACCCTGAACTGACGAGGCACAGCTGCCTGAATTCTCAACAGCTCCTTTAGGAAAAAGTTCATTTTAGACACTGGGCTGAGAGGTGTGAGCAGAACATATATTACAAGTTTTTTTAAAAAAATTTTTCTTTATATGATTTAAAAGGCAAAATAAAGTTATGGGTCACAACAAATAATCAACAATTCAAAGAAATCTCAGAAAAAATTATGGGGCAGGAAGACCCACTTTCCATGAGGTTAAATGACAGGAGGGCCACAGGGAGGCTGTGGAATTCCAGTAGGAGAGCCGAGGGCAGACGCAGAGGCCCAGCAGTTCTATTAGTGGATGCTGTAGATTATTGCCTCCTGGGCTGGATTCTCAACTACATCAAAGTTTCTAAAACCAAATCTGCAAACACGGCAGCCAACACTGAGGCCCCTTCGTACAAAAATGGTGGCACAATGGCCATTCTGTAAAGTTGTCCCCAAAGCCACACAGATTAATTGACTTCACGAAGTACCAATAATCCAACAGGCCTGGAAAACTGATTCCCTCTTCATACTGGCAGACAGAAGACTGGAGAGATAAGATGACCTACCATATCCAGTACCATCACCAGGGCAAAGGTGAAACACTCTTTAACGTTCTTAGCCTCCAACGTAACCAGGTGAACCAGGAACTTACTGCCGAATCTCTGTGGGACACATACACAAACACTCATATACCCAGTAAGACCAATCCAAATTGGGTTGCCCAATACTTGTCCATCCTCCACCTTAAACTGCTGTGGGCTATAAATGAATTAAAATAATATTATTCGGTGAATTTATCCAACAGCTGAGTGGATAAACAAATTGTGATATATCCACACAATGAAATACCACTCAGCAATGAAAATTAACTACAGACACATGTATAGATGAATCTCAAAATAATTGAGTGAATCCAAAAAATCAGACAAAAAAGTACAGTACATACAGATTCCATTTACATAAAATTCTAGAAAATGCAATTTAATCCATAATGACAGACAGCAGATCAGTGGTTGCCTGGGGGCAAGGAGTGACAGAGCCCTTATATAAAGGCAGATGAGAAAACTTTCAGTGGTGATGGATATTTTCAATATCTTGTTCAGTGATGGTTTCATAGGTATATTCATATATCAAAGCTCATCAATTGTACATTTCATGTAAATATTTTAACGTTAAGTATGCAAATACATACTGACGCTCCTTGACTTATGTAAAGTTGAAAATATCATTACTATACCTAACCTACTGACATCACAGCTTAGCTTAATCTACCCTAAATGTGCTCAGAACACTTACATTAGCCTACAGATGGGCAAAATCACCTAACACAAAGCCTATTTTATAATAAAGCGGTGACTCTCTCATGTAATTTATTGAACAGTGTACTGAAAGTTGAAAACAGACTGTTTGTATAGCTACTCAAAGTACAGTTTCTACTGAATGCATATGGCTTTCACACCACCGTAAAGTCGAAAAATCACAGTCGAACCACTGTAAGTTGGGGATGTGTGTATCTATTTACTGATAGACATTAAAAAATGAGTATAATTTGGAGAATTTGACTTCTCTAGAAGCTACACAATCATGGAGTGTTCTAAGCCAGGGCTGGGAATCCAAGTGGAATTCTACCCTGGAAGGACAGGGACAGCTCCACATTATCTCAGTGGGCCTCCTAGGTGGCATCAGAGAGGTAACAACTGCCACCGTTGAATTGGTCTCCTTTATTCCCAAATGATTCACAGGAGGCCATGGCTCAGAGAGGGTCAATAACACGTACTAGGCCCCAGGTTCCAGGTCCCACAGGAGAGATGGCATTTGAGCCCAGGTCTGACTCTAAAGCCTGGGCCACACAATACTCCCATCCCAGTTAACTCCTGCTGTGCATGCTCCTTACTAACTTCACATTTGGAGCTCAGGGACATGCAGTCCAGAAAGCAATAAGGTGAAGAACTCGTTCATCACCGCCCCTGTTTCACTATGAAATACACCCTTAACCAAGGACTCCTCACTTAAAAGCTAAATTAACAATCACATCTCTCATCACCGTAGAACCGGTTCCAAACAAGGAACGCTGTGTTTATTTTTGGGAAGATTCACTTTTGCTGATTAATCACTGGGCAAATATTTATGTACAAATCCCCAAGAACGGCACACATCAGGACAAATCTTGAGCACTTCAATAGTTCCACGTCATACAGATTTATGATTGGCCAATCTCCCAGTAGGAAGGTTCACTGTTACACAGTTTAATGCAGATTTACATCTTCAGCTTGTTCCTTGAGTAACAGATTTAAGGGGCTACCACAACCTATGCCATTTGGAAGTTGTTAACGTTCAGCAACAAATTCAACTAGCATCAAAAAGTTATCACTACAAACATCAAACATTAAGGACTTGTTTCTGTCGGAGGTAAATTAAAAAGTTTCTACTCTGTAGAAAGGCAAATCTCTTTCTAAATCAATTAAACAGCTAGGTTTTCAAAAAAGAAAGGCATTTACAACACAATGACAAAACTAGATGTAGCCACTGGTTTGTATTTATAGAATGTCAGGGGTTGACAGAAAATTCCAGAAACAAGGTTGCCGTTCAGGTCACTTAAGACTCAGAGCAGTAACTCATAGCACTTCGTAAGTCCCTTAAAGTCAGGAACTATGAATCCATGGTTCCCAACCCTGGATGCACAGGAGGGTCTGTAAAAATAACATAAAAAAATCTTTAAAAACAAAGATGACAGGGACTCATCCCAGACCTGTCAAGTCAGCTAAGATTGAGACACTCTTGTCTCTTTTACTTTCCTAGCACAATAAGTGTTTTAAGTAAGGGTATGGCACAGATTATGTGGCTGGGGGCTCCAATGTCTCACACTACATCTAGACTGTGTCCTCTCCCCACTACATTAATGCAGTCACTCTCTACTCAGGTCTCACTCTGGACAAAGGAAGCCCAAGCATAGTCTGGGGCACAAAAGACCATGTCTAATCCAAATATAAATTAGTAAACCACAACCAAAGCAGAAAAGCACTCCCAGAGTTCTTAAGATAATGATTCAACTTGCTATTTTAAGAAAACTGAATAATCTCGGTGTAACATACGATTTTTAGAATAATGAAACGACTCTGAATGACACTCTAATGCACACATGTCATTATACATTTGTCCAAACCCACAGAATGTTCACCACCGAGAGTGACCCCTAATGTAAATGATGGAACAATGTAAATTCATCAGTTGTAGAAAATGCACCACTCTGGTGGGGGAGGTTGTGTATGTGTGGGAGCGGGGCGGGGGGGGGGGGGGGGGGG
>NW_007726293.1:81877-132818 GCF_000696425.1 Galeopterus variegatus | reverse complement strand
GGGGGGGGGGGGGGGGGGGGGGGGGGGGGGGGGGGGGAGGGGTGTATGGGAATTCTGTACTTACAGCTCAATTTTGCTTCAGAACTAAAACTGCTCTAAAAAAAATAAAGTATATTAAAAGAAAGAAACTAGGCCTGAATTCTATAAAGGCCAGACTGATTGCCCTTAATTATACCAAATCATTTACTGTTCTGTGGCAGTTTGGAAAAGGTACTCTAACGAACAGTTCTAGTGACTGGCCAAATTGTTTTCTGGCCTGAACCATAAAGGAGCTTAGAATATGTATAATTTACAGGACTGGCATGCGAATAAGAACAATTCAAAAATTAAAGCAGTAGCCGAATGACAGCAGACATGTAACAGCACAATCCAAAAGGAAATCAACGCAAGCAAGACAGCACTTTGAAAATTTCTAGCAGCCACAGTAATGAAAAGACATTTATCTAATCTCATATATTCGTGTATCGTTTCAACCTGTAGTCGGTGTTTTAAAACTTGCTGCGCTATTTCTCTTTCCTCCGCGCTGAGCCCCCAGCCCCGCGTTCCGCCCGGCGCCCACACTTCACACCTCGACAGCCGCACGTGGCCGGGGCTACAAAAATAGCCCATTTAGTCGCAAATCAAAACATGGGTGAGCGGGGGCGACATGACAAAAAGAGAAACATTTTTAAACCCTCACGAACTGGATTCTCAGTGGAAGGCACATCGAGGGACTTTGCGTAGGGGTTTTCGAAATGGAACGGAGCTCGGTGTAGGCGCGGCCCGGAGACCGGACGGTTCGGGGCCAGCGGGAGCGGGCAGGGTGCGGCGGGGTCGGTAGGACAGTGAGGTCGCGTAGGGGGGTCCGGGCCGGGTAAGGGAGGCCGGAGCCCTACAGCCGGCGACCCCGCGGCCACTGGATCCGACTCGGCCTCCGCGACAGGCAGCGGCGCGAGCCAATGGGGACGCTGGGTGACGCCATGCGGCCAATGGGCGGCGGCCGGGGGCAGGGCCGCCGGGCCGGGCCGAGGCGGAAAGCTGGACGCGGCGGCGGCTACCTGAAGAAGAGAGTCCGGTACATCTCGCGCGCGGTCGGGGGCGGGCGCGACGGCGGGCGGCACGTGACCTTGGGACGGGGCTGGGCGGGGCCGCAGAGCCTGCGGGCGACTGGCCACGTGACCGCAGGCTCGCGTCACAATGGCGGCGACACATGGCAACTGAGGCACTGAGGGGCGTTCGGATCGGAGGGGAAACTAACACTGCGGCCGCCACCTTCTCGGACCACAGAGCGTCCCGGGGAGTTAAGTCCTCATCGCCCCAGCCTCCCACGTCGTGGGGTTTAACAGCTGCCCTTTCAGCTGTCATTGAAATATGTATTTAAATGCTAGAAAAATTTTTAATAAAAAATATTTTTAGAATATTAAAGCTGCCTTTAGCCTCTTCCAGTGGCTACCCTTAGTGTTTAATGGTAGTTTCCCCTTTTTGACGACCAAAACCGAAGTTTACGTTACATCCATTGCTCAAGATAAACTTTCCTCTAGTCCCTTTCTAATCCCTAACAGTCACCTTCCTAAAACGATGCTGGAAAACTAAATTTTGTAATTAACACAGAGCTTACAGGTCCGGTTAGGCAGCCGAAATAGGGTTCCGCTTTAGCCATAGCGGTTTACAAAGTTATTTGAAGGCTCTGTTCGATTTCCAGTATCAGTAGACTCTGTAAAATTGATTACAGAATTGTTTATCATAGAAAAACAAAAATGTCCATAAATTGAGGACTAGTTAAGTCAACATGATACACCCAGGCATACAATGGAAAACCACAGAGCTGTTTCAGAAAGTGCTTTACTGATGTGAAGTCTCCAAGATATGTTCAATAATTGGAAAAATGGTACAAAACAGTATGGTGAGTATGCTACTATTTGTTTAAAAATAAAAGGGCAGAAATCCTAAGGGAAGGCTTGAAAATGAGCTAGTACCAGAACCTACCTTATATACAGAAACTGCAATGACAGATACTCCTAAGGAGATCCATCTCCTCTTTTCCTAATTTTCTCCTCTTCATGCAGCCTTCTAATCTGTAATTCAGTCGGTTTTCTGAGTGGACTCCCCTACAGGAAGAGGTGCCTTGGGAAACCCATGATCACAGAGGACAGGTTCAGTGGCCCTGTGCCATAGAACTTAAAGAATGAGCGCGCAAACCTAGTCATCCCTCCCCACTCCCCCATGGGCAAAGACAAAACAAACTGAGAAAAGAAATATACTGTTTATTATTATTCATTTGAAATATCACATGCACTTTTAAAAATTAAAACTTTATTTTAAACATCTCAATAGCATCTTATCAATTTTGGTGGCAGCAAAAGAAGCACTAAAGAAGACAAATATTTTGAAAAGCATTTACAAAAATACATTGCACAAAGTCCTATTTTGCATCTTTAAAAATAAATTAATATTCAAAATATTCCCACCCCAACTCCCAAATTTAGTTTTACATAAGAGATTGACTTATATACGTAACCTGTAATATAAAACATATGTACACATTTTACCCAACTTAACTGCATAGGCATTAGTTCCAAGTCTAGGAAGAGTGAAAAAAATGCTACTTTATGTAGTTTTATATA
Source organism: Galeopterus variegatus (assembly GCF_000696425.1). Taxonomy (NCBI): domain Eukaryota; kingdom Metazoa; phylum Chordata; class Mammalia; order Dermoptera; family Cynocephalidae; genus Galeopterus; species Galeopterus variegatus. The sequence continues at coordinate 130,215 of NW_007726293.1, read as the reverse complement.
TTTGAGGACTATTGTGCAATATACATAAAAGTCTTCAGAAAACCAGTCAGCACCATCATTTTATCTTTTTCTGAAAATACAACTTTAACGGTACACCAAAAACTGTCTGAACCCAATAAAACTTAAATAATAATTTTTAAGGTAAAACATCTGTAACACTTTAAGTGCCTTGCAGATGTCTCATTTATAAAGTCTGCTCAGTAAAATTGTCTAAGTATTAAACATTACTTATAACCAAAATGAGTCTCACAAGAATCAAGTGAGAATGGCCAACAGTCTTAATAAAAGGCAATTCCCAACTAGAACCAGTAAAAAGTGCTGCTGTAGGAAAAATTGTGATCCTAAAATGTAATGGTTTCATGAATTTGCCACATGGGAAAACTTCTTTGATAACCATCAGTGAAGTAAAAATACAGCCTGTGAAAGATTTAGGGCATGTTAGTGTTCCCTTTTCAGCAAAATTCAAAACAAAACCTGAAAACATTCAAAAGATAAGATTTCTTGGTTCCTTTTCATACTGTGAATCCCAATGGGAAGAGCCTAACTGACACTGGAGAACTCCATTTATGGTATTTGTTTAGATCCAAACCATCCCTTTTCCAATCAGACTCACTTCAACCTGTAACAAAAATGAAACTCTCCCATATTTCTCAACAGATATTAGTAGGAGTCCTCACTGTAAGTATTTCTCAGAAGTAAGAGCAAACTAAGCAGAAAAACACATTTTAGTTATTTCCCCACATGGAGACCTAATAACTACCAGTGATGAAGAAGGGAAAATCCCATCTGAAGGAAAGGAGTTTAGAACTCCATTGAAAATTTGGTGACGTTGTTTTTCCCTGAAAGAAATGTGTGTTGGATTTAACAGATGAAATATATCTGACCTCCAAAAGTCCGTTAAAAAAGCCAGTGAAAGGCTAGATATCAAAGCTTCAAGAACACGTCAAACCTTTTAACTTCATTTGCTTTGTTCCTGATGTCAAGAAAATACAAATATAAAGAACTCTATATTCAAAAACAAACCCCAAAACAAAGTGTTTTTGAGAACCATACATTCAATTGGATTCCCACAGAGATCCCCTGTGGTGCTGATCTTTGTGGACCCATGCACTCTCATGCAGTGTTTCTGTGGACACAGCAGCGGGCTGAGCATCACAGAGCATTTATCATAAATTTCCATGTCCTCCTGCTTGCAGTCGGTAACATTTAAGATGTGACGTTATCCTGTTAGTATACGAGTATATGCCCTCATCCATGAAGGATTCCAGTGTTTCAGGCTGTCTTGGTATATACAAAAATGTACAAAAACAGTGAGTAGTGTCTTTACTTGATAGGTTCTCCATGAACTCTGAACCGATACAAACAGGTGTATTCAGGATGGCCCCAGTTAGAAAGAATCCGAAGTTCTACTATTTGGAAAGCTCTATCAGGTCTCTTCTGAAATCAAGGGGGAAAAAAAAAACCACATTTATTTCATATTAGTAACCCCAAGCCCAATCACTTCCCCAACCATGATATTTGACAGGAAGCAGCCAACTTGGAAATTAGATTTTTCAATATGAACCCTGTAAGTTATCTATCACAGGACAAGAAGCTTGAGTAAAACTCTGAGAACTCATTATTAGCCATAGATTGACTTTCAATTTCAATACACATGACACATCTATGTGTAGCTTATTAAAGAAAAGCCAAGTAGAAAGCTCAGATTAACTTTTTTCAAAGGTTGATCCTGTTACTTGCAACAAGACTGTTAAAGTTGGTTGGGTCCTGCTGACACAAAGAGGGTGAGCAAACTTGGGAATCCACAGCTAACTGTCAACCACACAGTCCTTACCAGTGCATGGAACATTTGGAGCGATTCCCCTTCTTGATCATACATAAACTGTCCCAGAAGCTGCCCTTCTTCTTGATATTCATTTTCTAATCCCTGAAACCAAGAACACATAGTCATTAAGTAATTAAAAAACCCACTGATTTAATTAGGACTCTTTCCCTTCAATATAAATTAGGGGAAATCACTTCTCCATAATGCAATGATAATGCCTTCTCTGGAAGGGTGGGCATTTTCTTAAGGGCTTTACATAAGAGGCAGGTATGATTCCTCCCATTATATAGATAAGGAAAATTGAGGCTGAAAGATGACACACTAACAAGTAGCAAAGAAGTGACTGTGTCCAACTGCACAGGCCACACATAAACTGGACAGCCCACTGCTGCCCTCAATGCTCCCACGTAGAAACTTTGGAGCACTTGATAAGCCCAGGGGAAATGAGAACACGTCAGCAGAGTGAGGCACCAGAGAAGGCAGACTCAGAGCTAGATAGTGAGCGAGGGAGCATGCGAGCATGCATGAGCACAGAGGGTGGGTGCCAGCAGCTGGGGAGGGGACACGGGAGTTAGTGTTTAATGGGAACAGTGTTTCAGTTTAGGAAGATGAAAACGTTCTGGAGATGAATGGAGATAACGGCTGCACAACAATGTGACTGTACTTAACGTCACTAACGGTACACTTAAAAGTGGTTAACGGTAAATCTCAAGTTACAAAAATTTTATCACAAATAATAAAAAAATAAAAACTAGTAGAAAATATAGGGGACTATTTGAATGTCTGTTTCATAATGGGAAAGGACTTTCCAGGCATAAAAAATGCCATGGAAGAAATTACAGATAAGAGTAGATATAACTAAATACAAAATTAAAGGTGACAATGGGAAGTACATCTATAACAGAATGGCACATGATTAATATTTACATATTAAAAAGCTCAAATATTCATAAGGAATGTCTTCTGCCTTCCCCTCTGCCCTTTAACACTCTGACTCAGCAGATTAAATGTAAGTGAACAAAAGATAAATGAACAAAAACGAGACTAGAATCTACAAAAAAAGGATATAAGCGTGTGAAATACAGAGAAATGCAGATTAGAATAAGAAACAATTTTTCACTTATCAAGTTAGCAGAGATTAAAAAAGAAGGCTCAACTCTTAAAAAGAGAACCACGATATGAAAAACTCCTCATGTCCTGCTGGTAGAAATGCCAGTAACACAGAAGCAATGACTCAGTGGCCTTGGACATGCTCATGCCCTCTGCAACCGAAATGCCCCTTTTGAGTATCTAAAGATGTGTCAATGTTGCACTTACACTGAAAGGCAGAAAACTGAAATATCCAACAATAGGAGAACTGGTCAGGTAAATAAGGGGTTTACCTATACAATGGTATTTTATATTGCTTAAAGATGTCTATAGTTTAATGCCATGGAAAAAATGCTTATGTCAAAATATTTTTTTAAAGGCAGGAAACAAAGTTTTATACTATATTTTATTTGTTTTTGGCAGCTGGCAGTACAGGGATCAAACCCTGGACCTTGGTGTCGTCAGCACCACGCTCTAACCAACCAACTGCGCTAAACTGCTGGCAGGAAACAATTTTATAAACAGTACTGGCTCAACTGTATTCTTTAAAGAGAAAAAAGGGGGGCCAAAAAATGTTACAATATTAATGATGGCTTTTTGTAGGTGTTGGGATTATGGACATTCTTTTTCAATATGTTTCTATAAATTCTAAAAGAAAGAAAACAAAATTTACTTCATCTTTTATCATTCAGTTGCTTCAACAACACACAGTTGTCAGAACATCCCTTATAGGTGATAAGTGATGAAGAATAAACTTCTCAAAGATAAGAATATTTAACTTGATCCCTTTAGCACTACATACAAATTGGAATGTTACAATGTTTCCCTAAACATTTAATCTGCTTACTCAGAGTGTTAAAGGGCAGAGGGCAAGGCAGAACACAGCTTCACCAAGACTATGTACTTCCTATCACTTGTCTTTGGGAAATTCCCAGAAAGGGGTGAGAAGGAGAAGAGCTGTCTCTTGGTGCCTTCCATAGCCAAGTGCACTCACGTAGACTGCAAAGTCTTTAGGGGCACTGGTGATGTTGCCTGTTGGCGACAGCGTCTTTGGTATGTGCTCCAGCGTGAAGGTGGTTGGGTGGATCATCATCGACAGCCTCACCACCAGGTACCCCTGGGAGCCTTTAAATGCCCAGCAGTTACCTGGATATATGTCAGGCTAGGGAAAGGCAAACAAACAGAAGCAATAAGAGAAAAGACTGATAATATTGAAATAGAAACAAAACAATTTGTGCATGGTAAAAACTGTCACATGCAATATCACAAGACAAAATGGAGAAGGTACCTGCAACTTACTTCTCAAAGGGTTACTACCTCCAATACACAAGGAAATTTTATAAAAGTTAAGAACCTTAAAGAAAAATGGGCGAGACAAACATATTTCAAAGAAAAAGTAAATTTAAAGAGTCCTCAAACATGAAAAGGTACTCTCCACCTTACATAATAACAAGAAAAATACAAATGAAAATTATAGGGAGTTATGGGCCGGCCCGGTGGCGCACTGGATAGTGCGCCGCTTGGGAAGCGCGGCGGCGCTCCCGCCCGAGGGTTCGGATCCCACATACAGACCGGTTCCCGCTCACTGGCTGAGCGAGGCACGGGAGCAGCGCCGAGGGTTGCAATCCCGTTGCCGGTCCCCGGTCCGGTACGGGGGCAACACTGGGGGTTGGGATCCGTTGCCGGACCCGGAAAAAAAAAAAAAAAAAAAAAAAAAAAAAAAAAAATTATAGGGAGTTACCATTTGTCACCCATTAGATTGACCATAATTCAAAAGTTTGACAAAATCTGTTGATGCTGTAGGAAAATGAATTTTCATAGAGTGCTGTTCAAACTACAAAATGCACAACCCCAGCAGTCATAACTTGGCAATATCTAGCACAAATGCTTATGCCTTTACTCCTAGACCCAGTAGTCCTACTTCTATTCCTAAAATATGCTGGCAAAAATACAAAATGACATAGGCTTACGGATATTTTATTACAAGAGTACCTTAACAGCAAAAGGCAAGCTCATGAATAGGAGACTAGCTAAATAAGTTATGGGACCCAATCCGGTGAGGTCGCAGGCTGCTGTGTGGTGCTGACCAAGTGAGGAAGCAATGAGCAGGTCAACTTTTGTGAAATAAAGCAGGAGGGGGAGGGGCAAGGATATAATGACACATGCATATTTATCTACATTTTATAAAGAAAAGGCTGAATCATGTGCCTGTATACATTTTGGTTTATCCTTTGTGCTAGTTATCCGTTTATTGCCTCTCAGCTCCAAATTCATCCTTATTGCCTGCCCCGTGAAAATGAATCCAGGCCCTTTAACTGTTCTTCCTTTGCCAGCCCAAAGATTAAACTTTGTCAATAGTAGGTGCTGGAGGAACACTGTAGGTCCAAACACCCCAGCAACTGACTCCTGCAGCATCCAGCAGGTTCCCTTGGCATCCTCTCTTGGGAGTTTTTGTTTTAGAATACCTAGTGAGTCCCTTCCTTGTGAACAGCTTTCCCCAGCACCCTGGAGGCTAGATTTTGGATACGTTCCACCCTGTGGTACCACAGCCACTTCTCTGTCACTCAGTGAACCATGGCCATGCCCTCTACAAAAATGTCTAGACCTCAGCCCTGGGGTAGGGCTGGGGGAGACACTTTCTTGGGCGCTGTACCGCTCTACCTCAGTCCTAGGGGTGGAAGTTGGTCCTTTTATCTTCCATTACTATATTCTTTAAAAATTCTACTTCCTAGTAGCCAATCTCCTATTACTCCAATCCCATTACAGTTAATAGTTCTTTATGTTAAATTTTCCCTGTTCAAATTACTGTGGTTTCTTCTGGTAGAGAGTCATACCAGAGTGAGGCTTACTTCCTAGTCTCTCCTTCACATGCCTCTAAGACATCTAAAGTACTTGCTACTTCCTAATCACCAGATCCAGTCAGTGTAACAGTGATAATGCTGTGGACCAGTGTGATATCTTGGGGAATACCAAGAATATCAAGACCTCTTTGAACTATATTATGGCAAAGAGCAGGAGAATTGACATAGCCCTGAGGGAACAATGTGAAGGTGTTCTGCTGGCCCTGCCAGGTAACTGCAGGCTGCTCTGGTGGTCCTTGCAAACTGGTACAGGGGAAAAGCAGATACCTATCATGTGCCAGGGGTTGTGCTAATTTACTGTAGTAAAGAGTCTGCATCTGACTACAACGATGAGTGTTTTTACAGATTCTGCCATGGCTGGCACCCTTACGAGAGATGACTTGGGTGAGTCCATGAAGTGCTGATGACTGCAAGAAAGTGCTACAGTTATGCACATCAGACACTTCAACTGGGTCAACTAAGAAGACAAGATACTTACTATGATGGTACCAGAGGATTCTAAATTTTAAGTTTACTGATACTTAATGTTCAACTTACTTCATGAATTCTTTAAGACTAGACCTGTGTTTTTTAAGTGAAAGATAGCTACTATGTGGATGTTTCACATAAAAGGAATTACTTGAACTTTCTTCCAAAAATGTCATGAATATTTGGCAGCATTTTAATATTGAGGTAAAATGAATGTATCTGACAATTTAAATACTTCATCCTATAGTCCTTTAAATTTATATACTAATAAAGTCACAGAAAAGCATTAGTAGATAATGGGGGTAATCAAAAACTAAAAGTTCCCCCAAATCTGCTGGTGCTATATGACAAGTAAAATTAAAGGAAAAAGGAGGTGGTCTTTTTTGTTACTCTACTGAATGCTCTCACGTATTCTATCTCTTTAAAAAACTGAGAAAGCACAACTTACAATCTCACAATGGAAGGCCATTAACTCATGAAAATGAGCAAACAGCTACTGCTTACAAACAAGACGGAGAAGAACCCAACATGACAAGTACACGCTATGTGATCTCATCTGTGCAAAGTTCAAACACAAACAGAATAAATATGTGGTATTAGAAGGCACCCTCAGGGGCCAGCCCGGTGGCGCACTGGAGAGTGCACCGCTTGGGAGTGTGGCGGCGCTCCTGCCAAGGGTTCGGATCTCATGTGGAGACCGGTTCCCGCTCACTGGCTGAGCGCGGTGCGGGCGCAACACTGAGGGTTGCGATCCCGTTGCCGGTCCCCGGTACGGGTGCGACACCGAGGGTTGCAATCCCGTTATCAGTCAGTAAAAAAGACAAAAAAAGGGGAAAAAAAAAAAAAAAAGAAGTCACCCTCAGAAGCGAGACTGGGGATTCGGGGGTCTTCATAGTGCTGAGAATGCTGTTTCTTGTTCTGGTGCTAATTCCACAGATGTGTTCATTTTATGAAATTTCACTGAGCTGTATACTTACAATTTGTACATTTTTCTGTATGTATATTATACCTTAATAGAAAGCTAAAATAAAATACATCGATAAATTGGGCATAACCGGCACCATGACAGACTTGAGGGCCTAGACAAGCATGTGGCAGAGTTATGAAGCCCACACTTGAAAAAGATCAGCTCTGACTGACAAGCAGTTCACTCACCTGGATCACCACACGAGGGGACTGTGAGAAGTACCACAAGGGAATTCCAAACAGACTTATCAATGCCGTCTTGGTTTCATAAGTTTCAGAACAGCGAGTACTCAAGATACTACCACCTTAAAGCAAAATTTAGATTTGTTTCAGTATCTGATTCCACCATTTTGGAAGCAATATCATTACCCATCTTAGGATTTATTCAAAGTGTTTTTAAAATTCTCAAGTTTTTACTTATATAATCTTCTACTTTAAGATGAGTCCTATTCTTAATTTTACTTTTTCCAAATTTGGTGTTAACGGCTTGCAATTGTTTTAGGATACACAATTTGTACCTACTGAAACTGAAAAGTTATCAAAATACTGGCCTTACACCTCTACTATTAGAATGACAGCTACTCTGAACTAACTTTTGTTCATTTTTCCACATAAAGAATAAAGAATCCAACCAAGAACTGATAATGTAGATTTGAGGGAACTTTTAGTTGTTGATTGCCCCCATTATCTAATGGGAGGTGAGCTTTTAGAGGACCTACTTAATAGGCCAAAGTGATATGATATTATGATAATTACCAATTAAAATAAAAATGCTAGGAGGATGGGGTGTGATTGCTAAAAGGTACAGAGTTTCTATTTGGGGTGACAGAGATATTCTGGAATTAGATTGTGGTGATTGCCACAAAATGTTGTAAATATATTAAAAACTACAGAGTTGTATACTTTAAAATGGTGAAGTTTACATTATGTGTATTATATCTCAATAATAATAAAAAGAAGCATTAAAAAAAAAAAATCCAGTTTGCCCCTCAATAGGAAATAGGGCAGACAGTATTTTGGGCAAAAACAAAACAGAAACAATAACAACAACAGAAACATGCCAGCATAGGAAGCAGCAGCAACAAAGAAAAATACGTAAATAAGAATAAAAACTCCTGAAAAGTTTGTATTCTAAGAAGCAATGGTTTCTCAATCTGGCTGCACATCATAATCCCTTACAGCATCTGTACAATAGAGTCTTAGGTCCAACCTTTAGGATTTCTACTCTGATAACAGAAGTAATATAGGGGATGGGGGGCAGGAATTCATATTTTAAACAAGAAAACAAGGTGATTTTGATGTAGCTGATCAAGACCTGAATTTCTGAATTACTGAATTATCTTTTTAAAATATACTATTCTTGTTCTAAAAAAGTCTCCTTAAATATAGTGATTTACTTTAACTAATAAAGAGCTAATCTTTCATTCAGTAATATAACCTGCAGTTCAGCCTCATCAGAACTGTCAGAATTCTGAATCAATGTCATATAAATCTGTAAGGATTAATTATGGGTCTAAGAACAAATGACAACTATCAGCCCAAACTGTATAAAGTGTCATTTGATGCCTCTGAACTGAAAATAATTTCTTCATAAATCACTAAATTTCAAAATATACATCTAAAATCACTTAATATTCTAAAAATGTCATTTTAAACAAAATATATATTGAGAGCAGTTAACAGTCTGATTGACTTCTATCTAACATTTAGGAGAATATAGTAGTTTTTACATATAACAGCAGTTCTCATCTACTACATTAAGATCCCATAAGATAGTAAATGATTGGAATCAAATCCAGCTGTTTCAGTAATAATGAGGATTTGGTTCCTGACCAACCACATCAGCTGATTTCCTAAACTACTGGGATTAGCTAAATGAAACAGATCATGGGTTTTTAAAATCATTAGTGCCTCTGCAGGGCTCCCCAACCTTTTATATACTAATGTGTATTAAAAATTTCCTTATCTTTCAAGAGATGTTAGTTCAGCAGTCCTCATCTGTAATTCCTAAATTTTAAAGATTCAGGAAACCAAGATTTTCTATGACACTATGACGGCAAAATCTTCCCTCGACTGACATGATGTTATTTAATTTTTTCTCACATGGTATGACTATTCTCATGCTTCTTCAGAGAAATGCTCAACTGTTTGATCTAGTGTTATCTCCCAAACATCACTGAGGGTATTATGTGGCCCTCAGCACTTTCCTAAACCACAATTTTGATTTTTCAAATGTGTCTGTCCCTGAGATTCTAGTCTAGACTTGTGCACCTGAAGTATGCAACATTTCTCAGATGGGATAAACCACAATTTCATTATTTCTTTGAGAAGCCAAAATGACACTTGTATCATTCTCTCCATTTAGCCTGTTTTTCTGTTTATTGGCCATCTCCCTGTTGGAGTAAAGGCTCCAGAGGCAGGTTATGTGGTCACTGTTGGGTCTACTGCAGGCACTAAACAATCACTGAATCACAGCTCACGAGACCATCAACAATTGACCAATATTTCTGCAGGAGTAAACTCTGATACAGTTCTACCCAAACTGAACCATGTATGCCATAAGCATACACCATTGGCCCTTCATGGGGAGAACCTGTGCCCAAAATGCAACTGAACAGGAAGAAAGAACACTAGGGGTTTTCCCATAGTAATGCTGTTCTCTCAGATTTGAAAAAGCTCTAACAAGTTTCTTAACTGCTGGAAGTAGGGCAGGTAACAGCTTCTCAAGTTCACACCCCTGCTAACAGGTAACCATTTTATTTAGTAATTAAAATGTCTATTTACTTACCTCCAGATTCCAGAGCAAAATCCACCATCCCAGTCTTATCTTGGGAATACAGCTTCAAAGCGTTGTTTACAATGACATGAGCTTGCTAGAAAGACACATGCAAAATGGAACATCAAACGCCAGAACAGGGGAGAAGAGACTTATGTTTTAATGACATAAATGAAGACCAGATACTTATATTAAGAACATTTCAATTAAGTATATTTAGGGGATGACAGGCATGGGGATGTTTCAGCAATTCCACATTTCAGTCTTGCACCTCTGACTGCCAAGGCCATCAGATGGATATGGGAGGGTACAGAAGCCTCTTCACCTGGAGCTCAGACATAGTCACAATAAACCTCTGAGCCAGAAAAATCCCCTGGGTGCCATAAAATGTGAAAGACACAAGGATTAGACTTCGGGACTATAACATGGAAAATTTGGGGAATTTGGGTATACCAGGAAATTTTTACATAATTTCAGAAGATATGCCACTGCACAGGTGAATGGAATCTTTGGGACAAATAGATTCACAAAGTATAAAGAACTCCCAAAAAGCAATTCAATACCAATGACGATGACAACGAGAGCAACAGCTACCTTCTCTGTACTTGGCAGTATGCTCAGCATGCTTTATATACATTACTTATGTTTTATATTACTTATGCCTAACCACATCCCCATGAGACCCATTTTAAGAACAAGTCATCAAAATTCGTTAGATTAATAACTAGATAATGAGTCTCACCATGATATGGATTCTAAACATTTCTCATTACCTACCGCTTCTGTTATTCCAGAAATCCCTGCCTCATTTACAGCAGACACTATAGTTTCAGAACTTGGGATCTGTTTTGTCACAGAAATGTGGTGGGTGATGTTCTTCAGTATCTGCAGCTCTAAATCTCGTAATAAAATTTGCAAGTCATCCTTGGTTATAAATTGAGAAGAAAACTTTTGTAGCAGCCATTCAACAGAACCACCTTGCTGATCTTCGGAAAACATGAGTTTGATAGTTTCTCTGACTTGGGCATCAACCTAGTAAAATTAGTAAATGTAACATCAATTTACTGTTTTAACTAAATCACTTCAAGTTTTCACATACATTACCTTAAGATACCTCAGAAATACCAGATACCGTCTCAAAATCCATAACGTGACGCAATTTTTTCCTGAATATTAAATTTAACAACCCCTCCAAAAATGTTGCAATGCTTTAAAGAGAATAGGAATATAGAATATGGTATCAATGAAATTTATACCCATGGAACTAAAGAAAGAGAGAGAGACTGTCTGTGTTATTCAGACAGTGTGTTTCCACTCGGCATGACTCTACTAAGCACCTCTACAGGTCAGGCACACAGATTAATTAATCAGCCCCTGTCTTCAACCAACTTGGTCTGGGTAAGGGCACAGTCATACAAACTCAAAATGTAGCTTTATACATGCTAAATATTCAATGTGTATTATTTCTACACACATACACAATTATGTATATAAATTTCTCTGAATACTTCACAAGGAATGGAGTATGGGAGGAGAAACGCAAGAAAAAGTACAACCTTCCAGAATCATACAGACCTAGCTTATTCATTCAAAATAGTTCTCTAACATTCTGTATCAGGACATTATTTAGTCAACATTGCTCTAACAATGGCATCTGTACACTTCTTGCCCCTCGTCCTTCTCTGATGATAACTTTATTTAAAAAAAATTTTTTTTTAAAAGATGACTGGTAAGGGGATCTTAACCCTTGACTTGGTGTTGTCGGCACCACGCTCACCCAGTGAGCTAATTGGCCATCCCTATATGGGATCCGAACCTGTGGCATTGGTGTAATCAGCACCACACTCTCCCGAGTGAGCCACGGGCCGGCCCTCCCTGATGATAACTTTAGAGGACTGAACATTCTGCTCTCATAGCCTTTTGTACTGCTGCTTTTATTTCTTTAGGATGATTCTCAAGAATGTAGGTACTGGTTTCAAAAAGGGTGTGTATTTGTAATTGTCTATTAGGATTTTTCTCCAGAGGCTGTAGGTGTTCACAATCCCACTGGGCCACAAGAAGACCCGTTGCCCCAGGTCAGCACTGAAGCCAGTCTTCATTCTTGCTGATTGGTGGACTGAGGACTGTAGCTGTTGTAATTTGCAGATCTAATTACCAAGACTGAGCTCCCTGCTCACATGCTTTGCCAGCTCCACTGTTTCTCTTCTTACCAATTCTAGGAGCTTTCTGCACATTAGAGATAATTTTACTATATGTGTTGCAAATACTTTTTCCATCTACTGTCAGATTTGGACTTATGATAACTGTTGTCATTCAAATGTTTGTGTTTTCATTCTCAAGCAGCCATAAATGTCTACATTTTCTCCTTTGCCTAAGGATGCAAGAACCTGAAACAAAGTCCATGATATGTATGACCTAGAACAAAAAATGCTGCAGGGTACAGTGTGAGTATACTTACATGAAAAGATATACAAAAGCCACCCACCCCAAATAAATGTTAGTACATGGTTGTATATATATTAGGAAGTACAGAAAGATATACACCTAAGTGTTGATATGTTATGTTGCTGAAATGGGGGAAATTCAAGAAGCACTGAATTTGTTATTTTGAAATGCTTAAAAACTTCAAATATACTAAAAAAAGTCTTTAAAGGAAGCTGAAATTAAACATCTTAATAAACACAAGTCAGCAACTCAAGTTTTCTTTTACTTCCTATTATAAAACAAAAAATAAAAACTGACGAAACTTACTTTTTCATGTATTGTGTCTACCTTCTCACAGCTGGTTTTCAAATGTTGCCAATTTGACAATTCCAATTTTAGATGATCCAGCTCCAGTTCAAGATGCTTCACTGTGGATAGGAGGTGCTGCTCTTCATCAATCCCACTGGAAATCAACGATGAGGGGTGAAGAAGAGGAAGAAACAAGTCATGGTACCATAAGTCTCTTATGCTTTAAAGTAAACGCATACCATTAACACATTTAGGAGAAACCAATTCTAGTCTTGGATAAGTCAATACTATAAAGATATTAACTTGTACTATATTAATACATGGAAATTAATGACAGTTTCAAATCAAAATCCCAAAGGGATTTCCCCCCCATCAATTTATGTATGTACATACAAATATACACACCCACACAAATAGGCTGTCTACCAAAATGTAACAGTCTTTTAGTGACAAGCGAAAGGTCTCTCGGGCCGACCCCATGGCGCACTCGGGAGAGTGCGGCACTGGGAGCGCAGCAGCGCTCCCGCCACGGGTTCGAATCCTATATAGGAATGGCCAGTGCGCTCACTGGCTGAGCGCGGTGCGGGCGACACCATGCCAAGGGTCCCCTTACCGGTCACAAAAAAAAAAAAAAAAAAAAAAAAAGAAAGTTCTCTCAAAAAGCTATTTATTATTTAAAAACTGAATCTATTTTCTTAAAATTATAAAGAAGACTTCAGAAGCAATATTTAACAATAATCATTTCAAAAGTGAATCTAAATTTTCATGCTAACAGAACAAACAATTGCACTAAAAATATATGGCTTCAGGGTTTGTTTTAATAATTCTATTTTATGTAAGTACTATATGTTATAAAATACTGTTATATATTTATATCTGTTTATAGGTAGAGATATAGAAAAAATATATAGGTAGATAAAGTTGTTGAGATACTAACAATTCATATCTCAATAAAGTACACTTCTAGATCTACATTTTAGGATCTACATATTAGCACATCAAAAGAACTTTTTTGTTGAAATAAAGGCTCTGGAAAATAAGATATGCCCTAACACATATTCACCCTTATAGAAGGATATACAGTGTCTAAAAGACAGAAATACACAGGAGCAAAAAACAGGAGGATGCAGTTATCATGTAATAAGTTAAAGGTCATCTATGTGGTCCCTCTTGAGTCCAGCCATAAGGATTACTGGAAACAAGAAAAAGGTAAAGGGTGTCACATTAGACAAAGGGGAAGGAATGTGAAGAAAACTTTTGCTATGTGGATAAAATTAAAGATATGGGGAAAAAAAGATGTAACTTTGGGAATATTGAGGAAAAGGAAACTACACTTTAAGGAGACTTCAAGCAAATTGATAAACATGCAGAAGAAAGCAACCCAGTAGTGAGGAATCAAACATGAGATCCCCCAGGAATCTGCTAGGGGACCAGAGCTGTTTAGACAGCAAAGAAATGGCTCAGCAGAGGCACAAGAGTCACTGATTTCAAGTGCGGAAAGGCTGGCCCCACTTTGGTGGAAGCTGCCCAACATGTACTGGGCTGCCCCAAAGGCAGGTGTCCTACCTATTTGTGGGGATGCTGAGCAGGAGGGACAATGGCTGAGGTTTAACTCAGGGTCTACTCAGATGCCAATAGTGCCAGCAGAAGCCAGGCATAGAGTCCACCAGTGACGTGAGCTCCAACACTGACCCATTCGATCTACTCCCTGAGTGTGGCCCTCCAAGGACACCTGGTTGTGAGACTCTATGTCAAAGCAGGGGCACAATCAGCTTTGGGAGTGGTGAACAACAGACTGTCCATGCTGCGTGGAAAGAGGGGGATCTCACAAGCTCCTCAGGATGCCCTCTGTCCTCACATAGCTCCAAAGGGGCACCGAGAAAGACACACGGATAGCAATGTTTCAACCACAAAAACCGGTTACTTCAGGTGACACGTGGGTGCACGCAAATATCAGCACCCCTCGTTAATTTTTTCTACAGCCTGGCCAGTTAGCTCAGTTGGTTAGAGTGTGGTGCTGATAACACCAAAGTCTAGGGTTTGATCCCTATACTGGCCAGCTGCAAAAAAAAAAAAATTACTGCTGCTGCCCCAAAAAACCAAAAACAGAAACATGGAAGACAAAATATTAAACTATTTGAAATTATCCTACCTAATTGTTCTTAGCTTGGTCTGTTCCAATTCCTTCTGGATGGCCTAAAAAGTATGAGAAAACAATATGTTTAAATACACAAGTTAAATACTAACTTGTCCTAAAATCATACACTTGATTAACTTAAAACTATATATATTTATCTGAGATTTCCCTTACCCTTAACTCAGAGTCCAGACCTGCCTGTTGGCTGGTGGGTGGAGTACGTTTATTTCATTTTTCAAAGAAAACTTTAAAAAAATATAACATATATTCAGAGAGGTACACAAATCACATGGGAACAGCTTGATGAATTTTCAAAACAAGCGGCTCCTGTACCCAGCACCCAGCCTGAGAAACAACACTGCCACCACCTCTGGGGAATGTATTTTAAATGTGGAAGGACAAGGAAAAGACAAATTTACACATGAAGATGTGACACTAATTTGGTCTATTCAAAGACGTCCAAGATAGCAACACTATACTAAGTTGAATAACAGCATCTATGCAAACTCTGACTTAACAGAGGCCTTCACAGCTCCAACATAGGACAAGAAGACCACAAAATGAAATGAATTCTAGATGTCCTCATGAGGCTGGCTAATTCTCGCCTCTGGCTGGCTTCTCTCAGCCCCCTCCATTTCCTCTCAGTTGAATTCAGTTGATTCTAACAGGGTCAGTAATACAGGAGCTGGTCTGGTCCCAAGACTCCCATAGGGCTGTTATACACCTAACCCTTAGGTTAATCACGTTTTGCAGTTTAATTCAACAAATATGCATATATGAGTACCTAACATGCCAGGTTCTGTGTTGAGCACTGGAGATAAAAAGAAGCTGAACCTAATACTCCATGATCTCTGCTGCTCAGACCAATGCAGACACCTCCTTCCTTCCTCTGGCTCTACCAACATACAACACACTTTCCTACCCCAAATTAATTTTGTCTGTCAAAAGGTTCAAGTTCTTTATTGTCCCTCTAAAGACAATGTAATCTCGGTGGAGGCTGTGTGATACTGAAGAAAAACAGGAATCCTGGAAGCAAGAATAGCTGGATTTGAATCCAGAGGCTGTCTGACAGAGGCAGAGCCACTGCTTCACATCCATAGCCCCGCTCTGTCCCCTCAAGAGACACCTGGAACCAGTGAGTCAGGCACACCAAGTAAACATTAAAGCAATAAAATGAAACTAGCAAGGGAAAAAAGGGAATAGTCAGAAACATTTTTTTCAGTTTTATAAAGGACAACAGCAGATACCCTAAAAGCACATTCAATAGCTAAGAAACTTTAAAACATTAACTGTAGTTGATTTTTCTCTTATTAAAAAAATCACTTTGTTGGGGGTGACAATTATAAAGTCAAGAATAAATACCTCAGATTTTTCTGTCAGTTTTCCAAGAGTATCTTCCAAGTTTGAGATACGTACTTCATGTTCTTGGTGTAAAGTTATAAAGTCAGTCTTAGAAAAGAAAATGAATGAACAAATGGTAGAGAAAGTTAAGCAACAAACAAAAACATAGCAAGTTAGGTCAAGTCATTTCTAACAGAATATCAAAACATTAGAGATTGGTCACAACTTGGCATAGCATACTTAAAGGAGTAATCACCCAATAATGTCCTTATCTTCATCTCTAACTTTAGAGATCTTAAACCTGTGCCAAAATGCACAAAATAGCTTTTCTAGTTACTTAAGAATATTAATATAAAGTTGTATAAATACCAGAAAACACTCTCTGCATAGAAAGCAAATCAATTACCACTCATTCAACAAATATTAGGCACTCAATATATTTAATGATTTAAAGTAAAATAACCATGGATAAAAGTACACTTATTTCCCCTTCCATCATTTCATAGTCATATGAAATTTATGATATACAAACATTATATTAAACATTAAACTGATTAGAACATTTTCCCAGAACATTTGATAATATCATTCAGAATCAAGTTTTCATTAGGTGATTAAAGAAGTTTATTAAGTAGTTGACTATGTAGGTGACTTTTCTGGTTTGGTGAGAGGATGCAACATTAAATTAACAGTTGAAAAACAGTAGTTTGTTTTGATCAATTTCTTCAGCAATTCTTAGGAAGGTAAAATCATAGTAATATTACCAGATACAGTCCCTGGGAAGGTGGAGACAAATCATTGCCAATTATACAAAAAAAAGTGCAACAACGCAGCAGAGAACAGCAAAGGCGAAGACACTGCATACACTGAATGACTAAAATTCAAGTTCCAGGACAGAAATAGAGAGTAATAAAATATTCTGATTATGCAGCATTTTGTTTGTTAAATTATACTCCATTTCATTCCAAAATATAATCAAAACGATTCATAAAAATTCACATAAAAATAAGATTAGGGGTCCTGAGGCATGGAGCAGGGGATCAACCCTTCCTCCTGCAACCAGGAAAGAGCACGACAGAAGCAGCATCTGCTCTACAATAATAGTGGGGGACCTGAACACACCTCTCTCAGCACTGGACAGATCATCTAGGCAACAAATCAACAGAGTAACTGTTACCCTTTCAGAAGGAGAGAAGAAATCTAGGGTTATCAGAGGTGGGGGTGGGGAGAAGGCAATGGGGAGAGATTGCATAAGGGGCATAAAGAATAAGTATGATTTGTAATAAAGTATATGCTAGTAATATTGATTTGATCAATATGGTCAATGTTGAACACTAAAAATATGTATAATTATGATTCAATTAAAAAAAAGGAAAAAAATAAAATTAAAAATGAGATAAACCAGAGCCAAGGGATAAAGGTCAGCCACCACACTCAGCCGAGACACCTGAGGCTCTAACAATCTCTGACAGTACTATCCAACACAGCAGCTACCAGCCACATGTGGCTATTCAGCACTTGAAATGTGGCTGGTGCAACTGAGAAACTGAATTAAAAAATTTTTATTTAGGTCCGGCCCGTGGCTCACTCAGGAGAGTGTGGTGCTGACAACACCAAGGCCACAGGTTCGGATCCCATATAGGGATGGCCGGTTAGCTCACTGGGTGAGAGTGGTGCTGACAACACCAAGTCAAGGGTTAAGATCCCCTTACGGTCCTCTTTTGAAAAAAAAAAAAAATTTTTTTTTATTTAGTTTTAATTAATTTAAACTTATATGGCCAAATAAAACTAGTGGCATACTCTACTAGTGCAAATATAAGATAAATATATGCCAGTAGCTCAAGTGAAAAGATGACAGATCACCAATTACCAGATAGTGAAGGTATTTAACAGAAATGTGTGACTGCTTCAGAAGGAAGTCTGGGATTCTGCCCTCCACCAAGGTGACCATCAGAAGCACACCTGTAGAGAGGCATTGGAAGACAGCAGAAGAACGGGCTAAATCTGTACTGGGATTTAATTAAAAAATGAGCCCAGGCTACATACAATGTAGTTTACAGAACACTAGCTAAAGAAATTCTTATTTATCTTGTTTTTTTTTGTTTTTGTTTTTCAACAATAGTCAATTATTTTCTTTACAAGACCCCATAACCAGATCCTCACTATGTCATTCCTGTGGTGGGTGCCTCAGTTAGAAAATACTTCTTGAGATCAATGTGCTTTCCTGGTGTGACTGCTTGGCAACTGTCCTGCCTATGGGCACAGAATTCAGTGATCTACCACAAAGAGGATTCCAGCTATAGTTTTTTTTTTCAACCAGCATCTATTTTTGAGATGGACTAGTTTCAACCCTTTCTACTGTTTTAACATATCTGCAAAGAAACAAAGTTCAGACTTATCCTTTTATTTCCCTTTTCCATTTACAACGTTGTTAAATGGCCAATAGGAACAGAACAATAACTATGTTAATTGGATCTTACTGAAATCATCTCAATTTTATGGCTGAGAAATTAAAAATAAGCAACTATGCAGGAACCAAAGCAGGGCAGTAAAGTGTCCCTTGAATGGATATGAAAACTCCAAGCATGGTAATCCACGGTCATTCAGAGAAGGCATGAACATCTCTGCAACCTCAGAGTCCTGGTGTCAGCACATAACAATGTAATACATAAACTGATGTGCTTCCTGCCACATCAGCATTAAGAAATGCTCATTTATTCAACAAATATTCTTTTTAGCCCCTATCAGGTGTGAGAAGACAGCAAATTAAACAAGCAACAACTATACACAGTGAAAAATGCTGATACTATTATAGGTGAAGTATAAGATGGTAGGAACCTACAACTGGAGAGAGTAACCTGGTCAGGCAGCCAGGAGTAAGTGATATTTGACCTGAGACCACAGTACAGGCAGGAGTTAAAAGTATCACCTGGCTCCATGTGGACAGGGCTAGAAGGCAGAACTGACCAGGCATGAGATGGATGAGACTCTACCCAGTGGGATATGGGTCATTCCCAGACTGCGGCTTTGACAGGTAGGAAGACAGTGGGCTCTTTGCTTATACAAGAGACACCAGGGAGAAGCACGTTGACAAGGCATGGGCATAATATATATTTTAAAGATTTCAGTCCAAAATATCTAAACTAAATAATTTTGGAACATAAGAAAATAAACATCAGTTTTGAGGACAATGGGCTGACCTTTCTATCAGAATGGCAAATAAACGAGACATTTATATACAGGCCTGTGTTCCATATGGAAGAGTAGCTACTCTTAACCAACTATTTCAAAATCTTGAGATATTTTTATTTTTTAAAAAGATAACCAGTAACGGGATCTTAACCCTTGACTTGGTGGTGTCAGCATCACACTCTCCCAAGTGAGCTAACCGGCCATCCCTATATAGGGATCCAAACCCTTGGCCTTGGTATTATCAGCACCACACTCTGCTCCCAAGTGAGCCACAGGCCAGCACTTGAGATATTTTTAGATCACAGATTTGTACTTTTCAAATTAACAATGACAGGGAAATGCAGATCAAATCAATGCTGCCAGTACCAGTAAAAGCACAGCTAAGACTTCCATTTAATTATGTTCAATATATTTACAAAAGGTAAAATGCAGGCTAGGGACAATTCATAGAAAAGGATGAAAAGGCCATGTTACTCCCATGACCATCAGACTTCATTCCTGGGCATTACCACACAACTCTATCCTCACCCCTTTTAGGGACTACCATCTCCTGCTTCCACAGGGCACTATGGAAACCCCACTCCCTCTCAGTGTGTGCTGCTCCCAACAATTAAAAACAGATAATACAACCCCTTCTCACAGCAGCACCTCTCCTATCCACTCTGTCCACACAAGCTACAGAAGCTTCTCAGCGTTACCTTGGAGCCCAGCAGCCCAGTGGCTGTCATCTCCTGCAGGTGCTGTCCCATGGCATCTCTAACCAATGATGACAGCGCTGCACCACCATTATCCATCTGGTCCACCCGTGCCTGCAGCTTCTGAAGTAAAATCGTCAGTTCTCTGAGTTTCTCGCCATGGTGGTGGCACTGCTCAGACAAAGAGGTCACCTGCTGGTCCACGTCATTCATCCGATGCCACTGAAAAGCCTCACCATCACCCTAACACAGCAAGCAAGAAATGAAACTAGGCAGTCAAGTGACCATGAGTACAGGGTAAATCAAAAACACAAAATAGAATGTTAAAGCAAGATGCCAACTACAGGGCACAAAAACACACTAAAGGAAAATACACAAATACCTTAATTATTAGTGATTATCCTTAATGCAATATGGCTACAGGGAGTTTTCATTTTCTTCTTTATACTTTCAATATTTTGCAAAGTAACAAATACCACTACATTTTAAAAATTAAAACTAACCAAATAAGAAGATTACTTTAAATGTGCATTATTTGAACTATTTGAGAACATTTAAAGAGCTATAAGATTTGCTTATTTGACATTCAAAAATACTTTCTAAAACAGGTCACCTTGTTCACAAGCAGTCTGAAAATTTACTCTGAGGAATATAAGAGAATTTTCTTTCTTTCTTTTTTTTTAAAACATGACCAGTAAGGGGATCTTAACCCTTGACTTGGTGTTGTCAGCACCACGCTCTCTGAAGTGAGCCAACCGGCCATCCCTATATAGGGACCTGAACCTGTGGCCTTGGTGTTATCAGCACCACACTTTCCCAAGTGAGCCACGGGCCAGCCCTATAAGAGAATTTTCTAACTGGTTACCTGCAGAGGCTGATTCAGGTGAGAAGTTTCAGGTTTAAATATGTTCTTGAGGTCATCTACCCTCTGTGTTCTATGCCTGTTTGTCCAGTTTAATACAGGCAGTAATGAAAAGAGATCACCCTGGCTCCATAAAGAGAGACCTGCACCTTGAAGGAGAGAAAAACAACTATACACACATGTGCATACACTGCTTCTCAAAAAAAAAAAAAAAGTATTTAAATGCTCGATTTTATCACTTATTTACATATATGTATGGGTATATACTAATTTTCTAAAGTAACTAAGCCAAATTTTACTTACCTATTAAAAGTAATAGTGGGATGAGCAAGATTAAAAACTTGCAAATATTTCGAAGGCACCTAGGAATAAAAATAAGAACATTTAACTTGGAAAAAGTAAAAGGTGTGGTTCACCATTCTATTTCCCTCCTCTAGATAATTTTATACAAAATATCCCCCTTACAATATTAGTAAAGCAGTTATAGTTTAATCTACAAAGTTTGTATATACCTACAGGAGAACTTTCCCATAAAATGGTATCCTCAAGACCCATGTTTACAATCAAACATGTTCACTAACTTTCTATGAGCAAGGAAGGCGCCTGCTGGTGCTACAGGAAAGGCCTTGAGTACCTTGAATCGCTATCCCCTTGGCAGCCTGGTCCCCTGGGACTGCACTAGCGCAGGAATCACAGGCACTGGGTCTCCTCCTGACCAGGCCTTCCAGCTATGCCACCTTCGTACTGCCCCACCTCTGCACACATGCCTTTCCCTGCCTTTCCTATCTCTCAGGCTGGTTTAAAAAATTATATAAGAATATAAAAGCACTCTATAAAATATGAAATGGTATACCAAACTACAAAACACTATGTAAATATAAGTTAAATCATTATAAAATAATAAATCATACAGGGTTTGATCCCTGTACTAGCCAGCTGCCCCCCCAAATAATAATAATAATAAACCAAACGATAACCTGCAATTAGCACAAAATTGGTTCTTTAAAACACCAAACTGACATGATACCAATTTCCTTACCTTGTAAGAAGAAACACATTCAGCCAAGAAATGAAAGTAACAAACTGGTACCATCCAATCCCTAGCCACCAGAACATTCCAGAGGCTGCCTTCCCTAAAAGAGAAAAAGCCAAACATTCTAAGGAAATGTTCTTAGGAAAACCAAGCTCTTAAATGGACTGTTTTTTTGATGACCAAGCTAGAAGCACAAGGGAATTTACTAATAGATATTTTCAAGTATATTAAGATGAGATTAGGGATGAAGCATATTAAGATGATGCCAGTCATCACAGCAAGAAAAGCAATATAGAATGCAGATAAATACTCAAGACAAGATACAAGAGAGAAAACACCAAATCCATGCATTCTTAGTTACACTGAAATCAAACAGCTGGACTTACACAAAACCCAATACACCAGAGAAACAAAGATGCTCATGCAACCAAAAGTATAGTATGTTAGCATTTCTAAGTAATAAAGAATGAAATATGTTATATGTTATATCAAGGATCAAAGCATGAGAACCTAAAACGAAATTTTTATTTGGTTAAGTAAATCATTTACTGCAGGTGCTTAATTGCCAAAAGCTTTGGAGAGAATGCTAACACAGAAATCCAAAATAACCACCTGGAGCAACAATGGCCAACCAAAGAACCGACCACACTGTCTCGAACACAAACCATCCTGCAGCTCCGATCCTTTGCAGTGTTTGCATCAAGAAGTAACCTGTGACAGAGAAGATGTGTGCGGGAGGGGACCCTCAAACACAGAAACCAGAGAACCAGCTCTTCATAATGACAATATGGCAAGAAACTCCTATTGATACACATTTTACCAAAACTCTCTCATATTAGTACATCAAGGGCCTCTAGACAAAAACAACTATTTTAAGCCTAAGCAGGATACTTGCTAAAATTAACTTATGAAAACCCTCTATATTTTTTAATAGTTTTCATTCACTTCTGCCAGCAGATATTTAAAATGTAAAATGCAGATAAATATCCCTTATAAAACCCAAGGGTGGTGGTGGTGGTGGTTGGAAACTACCCTATAAATGTTGGCAATTGATGATAGCAGAATTTATATTGAAAGATAATATTTTAAAGCAAATTGAAACTGCACAGACACCAGCAGTCCAAACACTATGGGTGTGAAAATGATTATTCAAAGTCAGAAATGAAAATTATTCTAAAGGCTAACATTTTCCAGTGAAAAAGTATTTTGGAATGATAACTGGTAGTTCCACTGGATGACAATACAACACAATAAACTTAGTACCACACATAACACATTATAAAATGCAGAAAACTGTTTATAAAATCTATTTTGTTCCATTTTTTCAAGAGTAATTGCTAAAAGTTATATACTCATTAACATTTGCATGTTGACCCCTGAAACTACTAAATAATTCCAACTTGGCTGATATGCAAAGAAATATGGTTTGAGGATTTTAAAAAAAAAAAACCAATTGCTTTATCTTTATTGATTAATAGCTAAGAGACAATTATTTTTGAAGCTCAGCTAAAAAAAACCAAAAAACAAAAAACCTGCCTAAGGAAGGTATCCCCTTTTACCAAGAAAGTTACAGGTATAAACTCGAAATCATCTAATTTTTTAAGTGTAAACGTCCTTACCGTGAACTTCAGGACAGACAGTAATCACAAAAGCAATGAGGTACTTCCAGCAACAGGACAGAGGGGCAAGGAGCTATTTGCAATACTCCAGCACAGGAGGGTAATTAGTAATTAGCCTTTTCTAAACTTTTAATCTCACCTGAAATAAATTGCCTTTCACACATTTAATTCATACTAAATAAATTTACAAAGAAGCTTTTCAAAAAGGAGATTCTCCATATTTTAAACCAAGTTAATATTATTCCTGTCAGTTTTTAAAGCAGCGCTTTAAAACACTTGAATTCCAAACACAAACCAAACGAGGAACAAGCACTTGTGAAAGAACATGATAAAAACAAAACAAAACAAAGTGCAAGAGACAACCTGCATAAGCACAGACGTGCCAAATGGTCCCTGCCACCCTGCGTGGACTTGAAGACTGCAAGTGGAGGGCTGAGTGTGTTTCAAGGTGCTTCTTCCCCTTACAGTCATCGCCTGTGGGTGTGGTGACAAGCAGTTAATGGGACAGATTAATATACAAACCTTGTCAACCTGAACTGTGCACACAATAGTAGTTTTTAAAAACTAGGAAACTTTATAATGCAAAAAAAAAAAAAAATCAAAGCATATGCATCTGATGGCTGTTAGCTTCTATTATTAGGGGTTTAAGTGCCAGCTCTACCAGCCCATCTTAATTAACCAGGGCCACCGTGTTCATATGGGTTGTTCATTCTCTATTACTAGCGGCCCAGTACTACAACTGGAGGGAACCAATTCCAAGACCAACCGTTCCACATGTAAAATGAAGCCATACTTACACAGTGATTCCCCATTTACACTGGGGTGGCCATCCTCTCTGAGAAACTCTTTTACATTCATTCTCCCACAGTAACTGGCATGAGCTGCAACACACGCAAAAGAGGCTTAGAAAACTCACCAATGCTGAGCACAAATGCTTCTCAGACCCCAACAAAGCCAGCAGAATCAAAGAACATGCTAAACAGATCACTTCCAAGTTTCAGAACAGCTGATGGCTCCTACAATGTAGGTGAATACAGATGCCAAGGCTTTGATTATGAGAAGAGATTTTAAAACCCCACCTGGCTAAATACTATGTGTAGTCAATACAATACAAAGATTGGCCTGCTTAAAATTTTTTTGAAACACCATGATTCTAAATACCATTCAAATAGTGTATTTGCTTTAAAATGGTAATAAGCAAAAATCAAAAGCTGAGTATATTAACCTTCATACTTAAATGCTTAAGCATTGATCAACTTTCAGAAAACTGAACTGTATTCAGAACACATTAAAACTTTCTTAAGTTCTCATAATAAAAAGATCCAAAGGAAGCAGCCACAAGCAAGAGCGTTAAGATCACAAGAGGAGAAACGTGAATGAAGTGCCTTGTAAGAAAAAGCAGTTTTTTTTCCACCTTGAAAGCATTATTTGGTGGGAAAGGGTGAAAAAAATTATTTAAATACCTTTCGATTCATAGCTTTTTGACTTATAGCTTTTTGACTCATAATCTTTTGATTCATAACTTTTCAATTTGTAATTTTCTGATTCATAATTGAGCTTCATTAAAACCACGTGAAAAAGTTGAACTAAGAATGATGAAAAAGATGACGAAGTGTATTTGGCCAGCCACAAAATCCTATCCATGTAGAAAGATGCACCGCCTATTAAAAAACCGTGAACACACGTTATTTCTTCCCATAAAGCCAACATTTACTCCCCTGATAAGTCAGATACCCAGATTATTAATTTCAGGCAACACTTTAAAAACGGGCACCAAAGACAACTTGGTAAGAGCCTTACTGACAGATGACAGCAACACTGAGACATGGAGCTGCAAACCAAGCCAACACGGGAAAGCCTAACACCATGTCTTTTGCACTAGCAATCTTCTATAAAATATCCAATTTGAGATCATTTCACCCCAATATTGTTTATACAGACACTACAATATTTAGATATTGCCAAACAGCTACTTCCTTACGTGACCTCTGACCCACCAACTTGAGAAGGAGTAAACAAGAACACCAAAAACACCTTCAAGGACGTTTGCTACGGCATTTGCAACAGGGGAATAACAATCGAAAAGATCATTGACAAGTGATCAATTAAATTATGGAATATCTATATAAAAAATATAAAGGCATCCTTTGCTACTTTTTAATAGTGCCTATAAGCTTCAGAAGATACAATGTGATTGATCCCTGATATTTTTTCTGCTAATCTAAATGTGTGGGGTGATATTCTGCAAATCACAGCTGCTAGAAATTTTTATTCTTGAAAAAAATGTTTCTTCATGGAGTAGACTTGTATGCACACTGTCAATTCCAGCCCGCCTCTTTTGGGGCACTGTAGTCTCTGTTTGCAACATACAGTGCTTCTGAGACTCAGCTCTTCCACTTACTTCCCCAGCCCAGTGAAAATTGGTAAGTTCAGAATACATGGTATGAGGCCCACTTGAACTAGTGAAGTATGAGTTGGAATGACCTTATTAGAGAAATAAAATTAGAGCTTTAGTATTTTCAAAAGAATAGAAAAAATTCCAATTTGTGAACTGGAACACTGTACTGAAAAAACAGAGCTGAGACCATTAGCCTAGTGCCAACTTTTATACTGCAGTATAAAATTTATATAGAGGTTGGTAAAAAAAAAGCAAAAAAAATTTACCAAGAGGTAATTAATGCATGGTAAGTCTCACTGATAATCAAAAACACTAAAATTCCATTTTTTATCCATCAAATTGGCAAAATTTAAAAAGAAAAAATATGAAGATGTTGCAAGAGTAAAGAAAAAACGGACCCTCATCCTGCTACAGAGGACAACAATGTGGACCAGGTTTTTACGAAGGCAACTGGAAGAATCTATTTAAACTGAAATTGCACATTATTCTTACATATTGATTCTACTTCTAGCTTTGCACATGTGTACAAATACATATGAACAAGAAAACACACCCAAAGAAATGATGTTTTTAATGCTATAAAAACATAAAAAAACCTGAATGTCCATGTAGAAACTGATTAAATTTTGATACAAACATAAATGTAATGTTAGACAGGAATAAAAAAGAATGAGATTGGGCCGGCCTGGTGGCGCACTGCTACAGTGCCCCGTTTGGGAGTGCAGCGGCGCTCCCGCCGAGGGTTTGGATCCCACATACAGACCGGCCGCAGACCAGCCACTCACTGGCTGAGCGAGGTGCGGGCGCGACACCGAGGGTTGCGATCCCGTTGCCGGTCACGAAAAAAAAGACAAAAAGGAAAAAAAAAAAAAAGAATGAGATTAATCTCATTTAACATATAAAATGAAAAACGTTGCAAAACTATATATATATACACACATACACATGTACTATGATAGCTTTTTTTTTTTTTAAAGATCTCTAATTTTTACTTTCCAAAAGTTAACCATAAAAAAGCAGTGTTTCCCCAAGTTTACTTGGGTCTTTTAAAAAAGTCTGTACCCAAGCCACATGTCATATACCAAATTAAATTAGAATGTCTTGATGTGGATACATTTTTTAAAAGATTCCAGGTGGTATGATAGCTTTTAAGTAAAGACAAAACTATACAGTTTTTTTTTTTTTTTAAACTATGTAGTTCTTTAGGTACATGAAAGCAGAATTCAGGTACTGGCTGCATAATATTGTGAAAACATAAACTAAATGCCACTGAATTGTACACTTCAAAATGGTTAATGGTTAATTTTATGTTATAAGAATTTTACCTCATTTAAAAAAAAGAATTCACACTGAACTATTACTGTTAGCAGTGGTTCCCTCTAGAAGGAGATTGGATTGGGCTGGGGGGAAGGACTTACTTTAACTACACTATTTAAAGATTATACAATGAGAATTTCAATGAATGCACATGCTATGGGTTGAACGTGTCTCCCAAAAGTTCATGTGCTAAGAGGTTGGGATATCCGATTATACTATTCGAAAGGTGGGGCCTTTAAGAGGTGATTGGATTGCGTGAGTCTTGCCCTCACGAATGGATTAATCCATGGGCTGAAGGTTTGCTGGGTTATCAGGGAGTGGTTCTGATGGCTTTATAAGGAGAGCAAGTGAGAAGGTTAGCTCTCTGGCTTATGCCATTCTCACCATGTGATGCCCTGCATTGCCACGGGTCTCTGTAGAGTTCCCACCAAGAAGGCAGCCCTCACCAGATGTGGCCCCTGGACCTGGGACTTCCCAACCTCCAAAACTGTAAGAAATAAATTTCATTTCTTTATAAATTACCCAGCTTATGGGCTGGCCAGCTAGCTCAGTTGGTTAGAACACAGCCTTGTAACACCAAGGTCATGGGTTCGGATCCTCGTACAGGCCAGTGTAAACAGACAGATAGAGAAATATATAGATATATAGATAGATAAATAATAAATAAATGAATAAATAAATAACCCAGTTTTAGGCATTCTGTTATAAGCAACAGAAAAGAGACTAATACAGTATATAAAAACAAAAATAAAGAAAAAATGTGGAGGGGAAAGTTAATTTATGCTTGAGAAAAGTCATACATATTTTAAGTAAATATGATTTACATAACAATTCATGCGATATGATCTTGACTATGTAATAAAGGAAAAACCTGGAAGGCTAGACCTAATACATCATGTGTGGTTATCTCTGGGTGGTAGGTTATAGGAGATTTTAATTTTCTTCTTTGTGCATGTTTGTGATTTTCAAATGTTCTTTGATAAACATATTTTACTCTAATAATTAGAAATAGATTTTTTCTTTTTTTTTCCTTTTTGTCTTTTTTCGTGTCCGGCAACGGACCGCAACCCTCAGTGTCGCGCCCGTACCGGACTGGGACCAGCAACGGGATCGCAACCCTCGGTGCTGCACCCGTCCCTCGCTCAGCCAGTCAGCGGGAACCGGTCTGTATGTGGGATCCGAACCCTTGGCGGGGGCGCCGCCGCGCTCCCGAGCGGCGCACTGTAGCAGTGCGCCACCGGGCCGGCCCAGATTTTTTCTTTTTAACAGGGTCATAAATCAGTGTTGGCTCTACAAATCACTGTTATAGTCTAAGAGATCAAGGAAGGTGATAAGAATAGAAACCCACATCAATGAAGATGTAATTTGTATTCTCTTCAAAAACCCTCAAGACCATTTAAGCAGGGATGTATGATGAATTTCAGGAGGCTACTACCAATATCACACCAACTACTTCTCTATCTGAAGACATAGTCAACTACATGGCTGACTATGGGGCCTACCGACCCCATTGTATTATCAACACAAAGAGTGGCTGGTCATAAAGAGACATAACATTTAATACGATACAAGTAAGGAGGCCTTAGGAAAGCAACAAATATTTCTATAGATATTCAATTAACTGTGACCATCATTATTCTGTCAGATTAGTTTGTGGAATGTGATTTTACTCTAAGAAAAATGTTATGTTCAACCTAACAATGGCAAGTTTCAACAGGCAGCCTCAATAAACCCTGAATACACAGAATCCTTGTGCAGATTACATAATGTGTTCAGCACCGTGCCTGGCCCCAAGGTGCTCAATAATAGTTAAGAACTCCCGGAGGCAGTGCAGCGTAAAGGGGGGAGTACCTGGAATTAAAATGCTTGGGTTCAGTCCCAAGCTCCATTGCTCACCAGCAAGTTCTCTGAACTGGATGAGCCTCAGTCTGCTTGTCTGTAAAATGGGGCTGCAATGCTCAACACTGCCAAGTACAACTCAGGCCCCAAAGTGTTATAAAGGAAGTTCACATACCATTTGATTCTGCCACCTCTCCATTCCCCTTTTATGCTTATTAATGCTAACAGTGTCAAGAATACCACAGCAGACAAAACTTAAAGCTTTGGCCACAAGGATAAGATGGTAAAAAGAAAACTAAGATGCTAAAACTAAAAAAAATGAAGACTGAATTCCTTATGTCCAAACAGTCATTTGAAAAAGATTAGCCGAGCACCCCTGGCACCAGGCACAGCAGATGAGACAGACATAGTCCTGCCCTCCTAGAGCTTCCAGCATCTCCAAATACACCAGGATGTGAAATCAACAGACACAGTGCTGAGGACCTGGGAATGAGCCAGGACACATGTGAAGGAAGTCAAAGGCTCCAGCCTCTTCCTGCTGTAGATGACAGTAACCACAGGCTGGATAGTCATGAAAAGCGTGCAGTCTCCAAGCCTCCAGGGACATTCCAGCCACACCTGAAACCTAAAAAAGTGGTCTGTGGCTCTGCTGTCCCCTGTGCCCAGGAGGAAGCCGCAGCACTCCTGACACCTGTACATCTCCCCCAGCCACTATGAGGACCTATGAGGTCCTTGCTCTTCAAGCAAGGAGATCCAGGACACTGAAGTCACCTCTCCTATGCCATAGGCAGGGGCTGCCTATGGAAGGGTTCCCTGCAATGACTGCTGCAATCCCAGACAAAACCAGGGCTCTGGGTACCCCTCCCAGAATCTGCATATTCTCTGAAGTCCCCTCTGTCACTATAACCACAACTCTTGTGACCACAGAAAATATTTTCCTCACTTTAACAATAGCAAAAACACTTTTTGCTGTAGAGATGAAAGCACCACTATAAAGCTATTCCTTCAGTACATTTGAACATCTATGCTGTTTTGTAAAAATAAAAGAATGCACCTGAAAGTGACTGCATAGTTTTATTACACTTCCACTTAAGTAGTAGTTTCCTTTTGCTCAACAAAACTCCAAGTTTATAGAATTTCAAAATACTTATAGGTACAAAAATACTAGCCACATAAAATATAAGTTGAAAGAGGACAAGTAAGACAAAGCCAATTTTTGGTACATTTCTTTAAACTTTTAAAGGATAATTTTGAGTTCAAGGCTATAACAGAAATAGGGCAGTCACTGAGGCCTATAAAATCACTTTTATCAAAAGAAAAGGAAACATTCGGACATTAAATATTTTTCTAACTTGTAAAAGAGTAAGACTTACGTTTTTGATTCCTGTCCCTAGAAAAAATCCTTGATGAAGGTCCATGGGCAGTGGAGTGTGCAGTGAGCACACCTTTGCGCTCAGAGAGCATGCTGCAGTCGCTGCAGGTATACCCGTTGTGTGCGGCAGCATCTGCCCCAGCTGCCAGGTCACCATTTCCCTGAATAGCAGCTTTATTTCCACCTAAAGTTTTCAAAAAGTAGATGGAACCCATTTATTAAAATCTGCAGATATCTAACTAAAACTTCTATTTTGAAAAGTGTGGGGAAGAAAAAAGGAATAAATTACCTTTAAGATCACCATCATCATCAAGACCTAAAAAAAAAAACCCACACACATTTTTGCTGTTGAGCTCAACTTATCAAAACAGAACAAAACCCAACAAAAAGGTAAAAGTTACAACGGTGAGTAAATTAGCATTATGGCATTGGTCAAGATTTATTTCCTAAAATGCCTAGAATTAATGGAATTTTCTCCAGATATATGCAGATACTATCTTTAGATTCAAGGTGAAAACACATCTTTGGAGAAAATACATACACATACCAATACACATACAATTTGGCCTAAAGAGGTAGGTAGAAAGTATAAGGAGAATTAGATAAAAACCCAGTACTCTCATTCAGCAAGGCAGAAACCCTATAATTAGCAGCATATGCATCTCTGTTGCCTGGCAACTACTCTCACTAGCTGAGCAAAACAGAACAAACACAAATACCAATGCTTCCCAAAATTAGCACTCAAAAATTTTTTTGAACTAATCTGGATCTTCTAATGGTCTCAAAAGGGCCAACAATAACACAAGCTGAACATAAAGAAGCAGCTCTGTATTCCTTATCCAATTTTCTCTCCCCTGTGCACAGCCTTGGTGATGTCACACATTCTCAACAGCAGGATGTGGGCCGCACTGTTGTTGCCACAAGTCAAGCCAGTGCATAAGCCACGACTGTCTTAGCCTCAATTCCTCCACGCAGGAATGCTTTCTAATGACTTTCCCTTCGCTGCCTCATTGCTTAGAGCATTTTGGAAACACACTGGGGAATTTTTGCACTGCCTTTGTTTAAACATCCTACAAGAGTAATGCATTTAGAAAAACAGACTTATCTGATTACTACCTGATTACTTAATCTTCCACATCAGGACAAGTAACTATATATTAGCATAACCAGAGGAGGCAGCTGATGAAAACAACTTCCAACACATTTCCTATTTGAGCCTGGAGACAAGCACAAACCTCCCCAATGCTCCTCCCAACTAGTAACACGGCAAATGGATGACCTGGGGTCATAACCTCCCTTCTTCCCAGAATAACCTGAGAAATAACTCAACTGTAGATGAGGCGATCTGCATCTCCCAGTAACTCACCCCAGAAGTAGTCCACTTTGGTCTGCTCACAAATCAAAGACTCATCTAGCACAGGAGGCCGCAGAGACGCCATGCCCTGCAGATTTCGAGAGCTGCCCTGGCTGACACCTGAGGACAGTACCTTCCTTGACATGTGGTTGACACTGAAAGCTGGTCTGCTTGCACTTCGGCGCTGTTTTACTGTCCTAAAAAGAAAGGAATAAGAAACAAGTTTATAGACTTTTTCTAGTAAATACAAAATGAATAGATTTTACCAACACAAAATCTTTAGCTGAGAATAAATGTAGCATTTTAAGGCAAACCATTTTCTTACACCTTTTCCATTATAATGAACATCTATTAATCTAAAAAAGGAATGTTTAAGCTTGGGTCCAAGAACACCCCTGAAACTGTCAACACAAAATAGTTTTCAAACGATTGAGCCCCATGACCCAAAAGTGGTTAAAACCTAATATAACTAAAAATAAAAATGACCTAATAATAAAAAACTCTGATTTATAAACTTAACCCCTCTCCTTTTCAAGTAACTGCAAACATATAAATATCCCATATTACTTATCAGTCGCTGGTAAAGGTAAAATTGTGTTAAGTACAGCAAGAAAGGTGGCAACCCCAAATAATTTTTGCATTCATATACCACAAAAGTAAAGCCCTCAAAAATAAACATTTTATGCATAGTCAACATCAAGTTAGGTAATTGGGATACACAGGCCAATGGAACAAGATCCTCCCCCTTCAAGGGGATCGGTGGTGGGTGAAAGGCAGGAGTAACACGAAACAGTGTGAAAAGGATGACCACATGAGCGCAGGGCAGCAATAAACCTGGTACCACCAGGTTCTGTATTAGCTCAGCACAGCTGGGTGGTTCTCATGGAGCGACACGTTGAAATCAACTGGTTCTTAGCCTGCCACCACGAAACTACTGAACCTGACTCTCCAAGGGTGAGGTCCAGGAACCTAATTTTTCAAATAACAAACTCCCAAGGTGACCGTGATGCTCATGGAAACCCACCAGCACAGTTACAGATCCCAGCACAGCACTGCTGAATGTCATCAATTCCACCACGTCTCTTAATAGCTACCATCCCCATTCTTGAGCGAAAGATGATGTTCAGATTGAAAATGTCATTCTTACGGGAGCAACAAGAAGTAAAGTTGTCATTTTTATTCATTATCTCCAAATGGCACAAGAACCTTGCAGACTGTAATAGGCACATGGAGAGTCCAGAGATCAGATAATCACAAATTTGGATAAATAACTAAAGATAATGTACTCATATGTCAGTTAACTCAAAGATTTTAACAAATAGACTTGATTCATTAATGATGCAGAGACCATCTACAATACCATGGGATGATTTGATAATATTCCTTCCCCCTTAAACATTTGGTGAGACAGCTGAAGTTTAATTCACTTCACAAGGATGATGCATGAGTACTGGTACTGGACATGGAATGTATCTGCATCTGAGGGTGTCAGCCATCTCTTGAAACAGTTTCAGTGAACCAACAAAGAGAACTTGAAACCTTAACTGCAGAACATCAATACCAGACAACCCACATGTATTCCAGAATTAGTTTCAGTCTTTATTTATAGCAAAGCTATGACTTTACATGGTGGATATGTGTGTGTGTTAAATATGAGAGCACAGTTTTCAGAGACCAAAAGTGTTTTTAAGTTTGGTTTCAATCGGAATGAAATCATAGGAAGACAAAGCTTTGTAGTGCTCACCTGGCTGCTCTGTCCTTGAGGGAGGCAGCACTGCCAGGGCAAGAGTGTGCATCCACATCCTGGCCATCCCCACTGGTGTACGCCGTCGTGACCAGGTGCAAACTACGGCGGGACATCCTTGGAGAATCAAATACGGGATCCAATTTGTGTTCAGTCTCAAAATCCAGAGCATCAGAAGAATAACTTGAACTAGAAAGAAAAAACTTGTGAACATAAATAATGTTTATGGTTCCAGTTTTGAAAAAAAACTGAACAAATAATGAAAAGAATAGGTAGCATATTAGGAATTTTAAAGAGTAACTATTATTGTGTGCCAACTTTACTACAAAGCAAAAGTAAGGTGGCATATTAATCAGTCAACAACTGCTTATTATATATATTCTGACCACTCTTACTTCACATATAGATGTAAAATAATAAATTTCCCAGATGGCTACATATTTAAATCTAGCACTTACCCTAAGAAGAACTGCTTGGTAAATCCATAATAATCCCCATCTTTGGGGAACTATGTCAACAACATAAAAAAAAATCAGAGTACATTTACTAACAGAAACTATGACTAATAAGGCAGTTAATTAGATAGTGACCAATGCATGAAATGTAATCCAATATGCCAGGTATGTTAGTGAATGAATTCATGAAAGAAGAAAAAGTAAGTGACAGAACCATAGGTGCTGCTTGGTGTCTAACTCACCTAAAGCTAGAGGCAAACTCAAAGCTACCTTCCATGTAACCATCAAATCAGGGTAATTAAACAAAAAGATGTACCATTTTGTGTGGCTAGCAAGATTTTCCAAGTCAAAAAATATTTATTGAGCACCTATGTTGTGCCCCTGCTGGGTGGGCAGGCATTATGCATCCTGACCCACCCAGACAGTCTGGGCTACCCCAGCATAATTAATAGCGCCCTTTCACTCAACACAAATCATATGGTCACCCTGCCAGGGAGGACTCTACAGATACAGACATGAGCATTACAACAAAGGTGAGGGCAAAATACCATAAGAAAAGAGGGAGTTATGGAGTTCATCTCAGGGGAGAGGCATGTGTCAAGAACGCCACAGAGAGGAGGCAGCTGAGTGCTTCCCTGACACAAGAGGAGAAATCAAAGCAGGCAAAAGGCACAGTGGTGGCCACACTGGGGGCACAACATGACTATGGTGCAGTAGGCAGGTGGGAGAGCTAAGGAGGAGGAAGTGCGAGAGTGAGAATTAGGGCCTGGCTGCAAAGAGCCTGCATGCCCTGCTGAAGAGGGGAGGAGGCTCAAGGTCTCTTGAATAGTTTATCCACAGAGATGCAGAGATGCTGGTGGAACACTCTGGGAGGAACATCCCTAAGGCAGTGGGAAAAACAGCTCACACTCAGGAGGCCAGGCTGGGCTGAGGATTTGGAAATCAACAGAAACCAGGAGTGTCTAAGTAAAGTAAATGGGTTTAAAAATATTTTTGCATTACATTTTATATTATAAAAATATTTTCAGAATTATATTCATCATAAACTTACTATATCTAAAACACTAGAAAATACTTTCAATCAAACCAATAGTAAGTTAATACAAATCGTTTCAAGGTGTCATATGCATTTATTGTGTCACACAATTTAAGAAAGAGGTTCTTAGAGGCTGTGGTGGGAGCAAGAAAGTTATTGCACTAACTCATGCTGACTACTTAGTAAGGACACTAAGCTAGGTACAATTTCAGTACAATCTAAAATGTGGTTAGTTTTCTTCTAGCAGAATATTTTATACAATTATGATTTTAGTTTAAGAAAATTATGTTCTTTCAAATCAGAATTTATCATGTAGGTATGGACCAATATAATCACTGTTTTTCAGTTCATCTTTGAACACCTTTGAATACTACCCGTCCCACCACCACACTTATCCTCTTAATCTAACTACTAGGTTTAAAGTCTAGATGGGATCCAATTTCCAACACAAACCTGAAAGCCTTCACGAGTGTTCCAAATACTTGTTATTTTGGTTCAACAGAGCACTGGAAAGAAAGCTGTATATAAGAATGTTTGCTGCAGCACTGTTTATAGCAAAAGATTGGAAAATGTACATTAACTGGGAAATGGTTAAGTAAACTAGGATACATCCATATTATATAACACTGTGAGGCCATGAAAAAAACATAAAAGATCTACAGATAGTCACAGAAAGTCCTCCAGAATATACTGTTAAATGAAAAAAGGAAATATTCTAGTATCAGTCTATTTATGTTAAAACAAACTCTAAAATAAAACCACATATTCTTCATGTATGCGTAAAGCATGGAAAAGATCTGGAAGGTTCTCTTCACACTGATAACAGTGGTTACACAGGGTGCTTTCACATTGAGCTGCATGTGTAGTGTTGAAGTTTTAACCAAGGTAATGTAGTTGTGTTTAACAGGGGGTAGGAGGTGGACAGGAAGAGGGATAAGAGGAAAGAAAGGGAGGGCAAAGCAGCCATTCCAGGGCTCCAAGCTCAAAGACCAGAATTTCTAGTCCTAATCCTACCAGGCAAGTTCCTCTGAGTCTCAGCTGCTCATCTGATGCATTAGGCGACCTTTCTTTCAACACCAACACCGTAGGGTTCCATCAGTACTACAGCTCAGGCACATCACAAGCTAACCACGCTCATGTGCCAGGCTGCAAACCCAACCACAAACTGTAACATGGTTCCTACAGATGAATGTAGATAGGTGTGCCCAGAGCCCCAGAAGCGAGACTCCAATGTCCACTGGACACAGGAGTACTGAGCACCAAACCCAGCACTGTCCTTGGAGGCAACACAATCCCATCAAGTTGTGGTAATAAAGTACTTTACTAATTTTTCTATAATGTTTGGGGGGAGGGGTGGGGCACAATGTTTAAAACTGAGGTAGGTATTCACTCCAGGATTAGAGAGAATTAAGTGACATACAAGAATATAAAAAAAGATGATAGAGAAAAAGACTCTAAAGAAAATTATAGATCTCATCCCTTAAGAGTATGATTTTATTTCATTAGTTATACATTGTTCTTTTTTAAGTTTCTATTATTTAGATTTACTTTTTATTAAAAGATTTTTTAAAAACTACCATAACTGAAAACCAGAAGCAAATATAGATGGTAGGCATTAATAAATTATGGGAAGTATAGTAGTCTACCAGACAAAAAGTACACAAATGAAACTTACTGCCAATGTTTAATTTAGATGTACTATCATAAGAACAGCTCAAAGTTACTAGGAAGAAGTATGTGGGCAAAGCAAGTCACATACTAAGAGTCTGATCAAACTATTTTGTGGTTCAGAACATTGCTTATTTGTATATCTAACCCCCAACGACTGTCCCTCTGAAGCACTGAACTCAAACCTCTGAACCCTGCTCACCTTTCACTTCAAATCTTTCATTACAGGAGATTCAGCTCATAGGGACACCCTAGCCCTATCGGTTTTCTGCCCCAGAGGCCTGGCACTATCCCCACCAGGATTAACCTGACTGCTTCCTCTGCACAGTTTTATACTGCTGCAAGCTTGAGAGCATTATACCAGGCAGGTAGCACCCCTCCAGGCTGTGGGGGAAAGAGTTGGTGGGGGTGAGTGTTGCCAATGGGAAAGCAAGGTGGGGAGATGCTGCTGGGTCATGATGCAGCAGTGTCTGCCCTAGAAGCCAGGAGAGGAGAAGAAGCACAGGAAGATAGAATTTTCAGAGAAGAGTTTGGGGAAATAAGGAGTCGAAGGAGAGAAGAAAGGAGGAGAAAGGAAGGATAGAGCCCACTGCTGAGTGGGGACAGAATGCCGACTACTGACACAGTAAGAGGTGGGCCCAGACACCCAATGCCCAGACCAACCCTGACACATGGCTGCGTGCCCTCAGCTCGCTTTTGGTCCCTTACCCGACACACTGCCACTGCAGAGGGTCCTTCTTGTCAGTTCTGCCAGCTCCCCTCCTTTGGCCTTTTGCCCCATGGCAAGCTCACTTGCTCCTAGGGCTTAGTCTCTCTGTGTTGATGACCACCAGCCCTGGACCTGCTGCCCATACCTCCCCTGAGCCCTCATTGCATGCCTTCTCCTACTGACAGGCCACACCTTCCTACCCAAGCTGCCCATGCCAGGAACACGGATGCAGCCCTGGCCACCATACCATCCATCAGCAAGGCCCCTCCACTTTCCCTGCTAAGCCTCTTTCAAATGGTTTTTATCTCCCTCCCCACTGCCTGCCCCACACTGTCTGGTGCAGGCCACCACTGGGACTTCAATCCTACAGCAGCCTTCCAAACATAGCTCCCTTGATTAAAACCCTTCATGGGTTCCCACCACCCTTAAGTAAAGTCCAAATTCCTTCGTACTGGCCAGCCTCCAAAAAACAAAAACAACCAAAACAAACAAAAAAACCCCAATAAAGTCCTAATTCCCAGTGCAGTTCAAAAAACCACATCTAGCTGGCTCCTGCCCACTTTTCTTCCTTCATTTCTCACTCCAGGTGCCCACAGGTCTAACTGAAGGAAGGCTGTGAATGTCACTGAAATTAACAGTGTTACTTTCCCACTGTAGAGATCTAGACATACACTTTTTTTAAAAACTACATTTAAGATAGGTTATAAAAGCTAAAAGTAAGTTCCCAAGAAAAATTGTTTACATGCTCCACACACAATACAGAATAAAGAGTAGTTTTTACTTGAGTTGGCCCACTCATTTTGTTCTAAAACACTATAGGACTCTTAACAAAAACAGTGTGTGTTGCTATGGAAAGTGTGACATGACCTAGAATGCAGAATAAAAACTCAATCACCAAATATGAGATTTGACTAACAATGTTTAAAAGTATTTTTCTTAAAAATACCTTCTAATTTCCTTAAGGTTTCATTACATTTTCACCATTTAGAAAATAAGCCACTGAAAAAAAAATTACATGAGCATTTTCCTCACATGCCATTAAACATCGGCCAGGATGTATGAGTTTTTCTACCTGCCGATCAAATCCTAACCAATCTAGTAATATATTTTCCTTTGGCACTAACCCAAAATTTTATAAAACTTAAATTTCATTTCAATCATCCTTTCTATTTGGTAAGCTAGAAATGTGGAAGACAGGTCACCAACATTTAAGACTCAAACTTCAAGATTCAGTACATCAGAATATTAACAAAAACAGAAAACTTAGCATCTGACAAAGGTCATGCTCTTAAAACCTTGAGCTTCATCAAAATTCTGTTTTATGATGCTTCTGATCAAAAGTAAATAATTTTCCAGGTTACTTCGATTAACTTTAAAATATAAAGCCATTAATATAAATCACAAAGGGCCGACCCCGTGGCTCACTCGGGAGAGTGCGGCGCTGGGAGCACAGTGGCGCTCCCGCCGCGGGGTCGGATCCCATATAGGGATGGCCGGTGCGCTCACTGGCTGAGTGCGGTGCGGGCAACACCAAGCCAAGGGTTGCAATCCCCTTACCAGTCACAAAAACGACAAAAAAATTAACAATTTTTTTTTCATTTGGGATGTGATTATATATATATATAAATCACAAAACATTAGCCATAACCACAAAGATTTATTCTTGAGATCACAGCCACTTGGGTGGGGTCTAAAATATCAAGTCATCCACAATAACTAACCACCAAGTCACCAGAATAAACTAATGCAAAAGGCACAGCTTTCAAAACAGCCTCACAACTTCCATGTCAATTTAATAGTTTTGTAAAGCCATACTATAATATAAAGTTTATAGATATTTTCACTTTTAAAATGTAACATTTAGTTGGCAGTACTATAATGTTCCCATTAAGTTCCATGGCACCCAAGAAGTGAGTCAGCATCACACAGTACAGGCACACACTCACCTGAGTGCATACGTGTAGCCAGTGTTCTCTGGCACACACTGAGGAGGGGTGTACATATGGAGCCGGGAAAAGTCCATGTTCACGATCTCAAATCATACTGCAGAAGGTGGAGAAAAAAAGTAATGCGGAGTGTTTAAAATGGTTAGAAAATACAGAGAAGTCCTACCTATTTTAGTCAACCTATGTTACAAACATATGACTGACTAAATATCACTATCAAAACTTTAATGAAACAAAGCCAACAGTTGTGTTTTGTTTTGTTTTTTTAAACCAAGGAGACAAATTTCCTCATAGTTACAAGCCCAGGTACACTTCTGTTATATCTAGTACCCTAACATACCTGTAAAAAAGTAACTAGTGTAAATCCTGGACTGACTGACTTATAATTACTAAAACTGGGACATTTGCAAAGAAATACTGAAAGTAACTCAGAACCCTTTTCAAAATATATTTAAATTCCCAAAGGTGTCAAAATGTTTGCAGCCTTCTAAGTTTTACTGTTACTAACTAAAATAAAACAAATTCTTATTCCATGGTCAAGAGGCAGTACTACTATACTTTCCTAGATAGCCAAAGTTATCACAAGCACCGAAGAATCAGAAAATAAACTGCATGATGAATAATAAAAAAGCTTAAGGCATTGTTTAGACTTCCCCCCCACAAGAAAACACAGATTATTTTTTAAATTAAAAAGTGTTGAGCATATTGTTTCTCAGGTTGTCTAGATTTCTTAAGGATGACTCAAATTTTCCTCTAGCTAAAAATATTCACACATACACACCCCAAATGAAAAAAAAAATCTTAAAAAAAAAAAGTCCTCATAGTAATGTGAATCATAATCTGCGTTGAAAAATCTAAGGAAAATAAAACTAAAAATAAAGAACATCCTGAACAAAAAATATATATATATAAATGACTAAGTTCTACAAACTGAGCCAACAGCTTCAATCACACCACTTTCTTTGAAATAGCCCACCCACATATTCTTTTAAAAATTAAGTACTCGTAGAAATAAAGACCACTTTTATATAACTTTTACTGCAGCTACTCATTTAAACAAATACCACAAAACTCCTGTATATTAAAAAACATTTTCAAAGTTCTTCAGTCCTTTTCAGGGACACCTAGCCCACTAATTCTACCCATAACACACATTCAAGAAGTACATTTCATTCTTATTTGGCATTGTTAATTTACACTTCAACATCTTTTTGCAAATAAGATTAACTGTAATTATTTAATTTATGTAATGTTTAATACCTGTTTAATTGCCTCAATCTCCCTCTTGTCTAACTTTAACCAACACCTAAATCTAGATTCAATCACACAAACACAGAAGAGGATGGCAAAGGAGCAGAGCTTGCTCTGTATGGTGTCCATCCTTTCACTACAAGTTCACACCTGTCTCCTTTAGAGCACTCTGGCTCAGTGACCTGTGTGGGCCTCACTCCCCTGTCACTGGGGAACAGAGCCACACCCCAGCTGCAATGTAACAATGGCTTCTGACTATGCTCATGTTTAGTAAGAACATACTGAACAACAGTAAAATGCTGGGCTCAGTAACAATATTAACACCCAATTATTGTTCTCATCCTTTAGGGTAGATATACTTTTTTTATAATCTCCTGTTACTCACAAACAAAAAACAAAATTCCTAACTTCATTCCCAAAGTGATTTTTTACTTTAATATTTAATATACCTGCATTATTTATCATTACGAAACTCCAGGTTAAAGTTCTTATAATCATTGATCACTAATTTCTACCAAGTCCTCTGCAATTGGTATTCAATACACACTTAGTGAACTGATTATTTCTTAGATTGGTTTGCACACCACTGAAGTTTGCAGAAGTGTTATAAACAAATGAATGGCAGATGCCTGTAAGGCGTAAAGATCATGATGTGGAGCCATTATAGCATCTAGTTAAGAGCATGGATGGAATCATAAAGATATGGACTCAAAGCCCCACTCTGCCCCCACTAACTAATTGGCTGAGGCTGGCCCTGACACTCAGTAAGCCTTCTCTGTGAAGCTGGACTAGTAATACCACTACCTGTGAGGCTGGTGAGGGGACTGAGCATGAGATCCAACCTTTCTCACACAGAAATGACCAGCATTATCAGAGCCTGGTAATGAGGACATGCAAGACAGTAAATTCACAGGCTTTTTATTTTTAAAAAGTTACATTAGTATGTTCTCACATTTTTATCTACTTGAAAGAGATATACCGTTAGTTTCTAACTCATAACAAATGGTGTTTTCAAAAGCCATCAGAGGTGTGACAAAAGGATCCCAAGCATCCATCAGCACCTAGGACCAGCTGCAACATGCTTTCAACCTGGTTCTTCAATTCAGTGAGATGCACTAGAAAGCCACGCCATGCACCTCTAAACGTGTTTAATGGAGGCCTTATGCCACAACTTCTCTGAAATAAAATTCTATTGAAGAACCAAAAGCAGCTACTGGCCATCAGTCCCCATGCTCTATCACAGTCATAACAGGATCATGGCAGAGTGAGCAAGTACAAGAACCCCACAGGCGACAACACAGACATAAACTGAGTAGTAACACAGGGTAGATCTTTGGTAACATATCCAATGAGAGGAGCTACAAATGTAACAAAGTGCCCAAAGATCATAGCACCAAGACAGCACCAGAGTGTGGACACCTGCTAGCCTCCAGGGTGCCAGGCCCTAGGACAGGAAAGCAAGAAAAAATTACCCATTCATGGTTCAGCAGCTGCTGCAGTGGAAACAGAGAAGCAGAAGTACATGATTACTAACCCTTAATCTTTCTTCATGATTCTGATTTTGCTTTTATAATCACATGAATTTTAATTTTATGTTCTCCAGTGAAACACACCTAAATATAAAACTATGTACAGAATCTATCATTTTCTCTGTTTCCTAAAACTTCTAAATAGGAAACAGTGCTCCTTACCCAACCTGATCCAGCCCCAGTCTAATTAGACCCACGGTCCAGGAAACTGCTGTTCTGGCCTTTACTCCACAGGCCAGAAAATAACCCCGGGCCCAGAAGTGCAAATGTCCAAGAGGAGG
This sequence comes from Galeopterus variegatus, assembly GCF_000696425.1. Classification (NCBI taxonomy): domain Eukaryota; kingdom Metazoa; phylum Chordata; class Mammalia; order Dermoptera; family Cynocephalidae; genus Galeopterus; species Galeopterus variegatus. The sequence continues at coordinate 87,719 of NW_007726293.1, read as the reverse complement.
AGGCAGCTGCAGAGACTGTGACAACCTCAACTCAGCATTCACAAGGCAGGAGGATTAGCACCCTCTTCTCTAAGTTCACCGCAGAACTGAATTACAGGCTGAGACCTGTTAGGACTCCTACCCACACCCTGGGCCCTGCTCTCCTCACTCTGCTGCTCTTATTCTTTCCTCGGCTTCCTTTCTTTCCCTCCCTCCTCTTTCATAATATGGATTCAGAACATAATATGGATTCAGAACATTTTTAATGGAATATTTAGTCCTATACAAAACTGAGCATTAAATAAAATTATAGGGCAAAATAAAATGAAATAAAGTTTTAAAAAGAGGATTAAACAAAATAACGAATGTAAGGCTAGTGCTGGACCGATTACAAACACTTAAATGTCAGCTACAAGTATTCTGTGGAATAAAGTTATATAGCTTATGTTTTAAATTTTAAAGCAGATTTTGGGGGGGGGAAATTTTGGAAAGCAGATTTTTTTCTTTTGGATTAGCAATCCCTGAGATGAAAGATCCACTCATTCTGCCCTAAATAAAAGACAAAGTAAATGGGTCACCTCGGATGGCTCGGACTCAGAGCCAAGGGGTTAGAAGGCTGCCACAGCCCTCTCAAATAAAACACTTAAAAGTAAAAATGCAGTTCTGATACTAGTGCTACTGATGACTAAATTAAGTGCTTAACATTTTCAAAACACTGTTCCCAGTCTCCGTTTACACTGCTTCTAATTAAAGCCGATAATGTAACATTAGAGCCTTCCTAGCAGCATCATGCCCTGAAGGGGGGGATGCTAGGGCCCCAAAGAGACTCAAGGGAGATCTGATTTGCATTCATAATCTGAACGGTAATGAAACAGTAAGTGAAAAAATGGATTGAAAATGTTTTCAAGGGCACCAGGAAATCTTGGAAAGAATATGTAAGTCAACATTTTGCAAATAGATGTGTTACAAAGAGAGGCCCTGAATTTCACGGTAAATTCTGGGGAATGGAACTTCTACATCTCATTTAAGTCCTTCCTCATTGTTTGAAGTTTTATGATTTTTAAAATTAACCTAATAAATATTATTTTCTAAAAGAAACGAATTTCATCTTCATTTGTGAAGTAGTGTAGGGCAGCCAGACCCCTTGGGTTCAATTCATACTCTTCCACTAACTGAGCTGTTGGAACTTGGAGGCAAGATATGATCTCTAGCTACAAAATGGGAATAACAACAGTACCTACACATCCCTGATACTATTACTGGGAATACAGATTGGACCTAATCCTCAGAATGTTGCAGGAGGATTCAGTGCTGCCCACCTAGTCGGCACAGTGAACTGTTACTATTAGCAGCAACTCTATATTGGAAGATAGTTTCTAGCCAAGATACAATGTTTCTTTACTTTTCTTGGAAATGATGAAACAACAGGAAGAGGTGTAGGCTAGATGGGTTTGTTTACATGAAGAAAATAGCTGGAGTATTAAGGAGAATAATTACTTCTATGTGAAGATACATCATCACCTGTGTACATCTCCTAAAGGGCTCTAGATCTTTTTAATAAAAACCCTACTTCCTCTGTCAGTAATAGTTATCACAATGTTTCAGCAAAAACCCAAGGTCAGATTATTGAATTTATACATATCACTGTAAAAGGTCTTTCTTCTTGGAATACAGAAATATTAAATAGTTTTAGTGTATTTGCTTCAAACTTAGAGTTCACTAAATCTCCTTATAACCCAAGCCAGGCCACCTACCTCCCAATGCCATCTCTTACTGGCTCCTTGCAAATGCTCTGACTTGATTCCCTACCTCCAGTCTTGCTCCCTCAAGCCAATTCTTAAGAAAACTACCTGAATGATCAATCTACAGAGGAGTCTGTCCATCTCACTCCCTCAGACTCCTACTGTGGCTCCCTGAGCACACAGGTCCTCCATCCAAATGCCCCCTTACTTCTCCCTGCTCATCTTCCACCAATCCATCCTTTATGATCCATCACTGACTGCAGGTAACCCTCTTCTCCCCCACCCGACTTCCATGCCACTCCTTCACTCTGTCCTTGCAATTAATGTCTTTTGGTCTGGGCGCCATCCTTATTTCCTGACTCCCTTTCCCCATCTCCTTGGGTCCAGTTACATCCAAAATCTGCCTGGCTAACTTCTCCTCACCCTTAAGATCCCACTGAGATATCACCTCCAGGCAGCTCCCATGGTCCCCAGTCCCCAGCACCACCCCAGTTAGGTGCCAATTTTAGTGCTCCCTAGCGTTTGTCACCTAACACAAATCGTAATAATTACTTATTAAGAGTCTTTCTCTCCAACCAGACCTGAACTCTGAGGGCAGAAACTGTGACTTATTCACCCTCAGATCTAACCCTCAGTAGTAGAACAAATGAATGCAGTGTATGTGCCTACAAAGTGGGGAGCATCCATTGTGCTATGCACCTCACTTGCTTTGCCACTAAGCTGAAAATACATATGAGTTCCCCACCACTCTCTGCTCCTTGTATAACTACACCTCAGGAAAAACCATGCCCAAACTGCTATGAGAATTTATGAAGAGCAATAAGTGACATGTGTACTTGGGCCTTCTTTATTCTTTCTCCTAGAAGATTCCTCTAACCAGAATGGGTGTGTTAGCTCTGTTTCCTTTGCAACTGTAACTGGGAATGATAATTAGGAACAGCAACAACAGGATCCTATTTGTAGTGTAAATACAAACAGTTCATCCACAACATTTGTAGAACACCCCTGCAATGCTCTGTTCTCCCAAATATGTACCAGGTTAAAGGTGAGTATTTTCCAATACTGAAGAGGTTGTAGCATAAATAGCAAGTAAAGAAATCATAAATTGATCTGTTTAATAATATTAAAAATCAAAATAAGGAAAATGGAATGACTAAGAACAAAGCAACCAAGGGCTGCTTTGTTTTCAAACTACACATGACCCCAGGCAGGCCTCTCCCTGGGAACCAGGGAACCACTGATGTGGATGTGATCACTTCCACACTACCTGTCTGTGACCTGCAGTTTAACTCTGCACAAATGTCAAAAAGCATCTGTCACACAAATCTTATCTTCTAAACTAAAACTCGCAACATATGGCTATTCACTGTGTGCCCCAATGAGATCAAATGAAAACCAAAGCACCAACCTAACACACATGCTCAGTTACAGATACATTTCAAACTGCAAAACCAACTAATGAATTATACAAGTTATTTAATGAAGTTGAGCCAATTATAGTATATAATTATAATAAATAGTATATTATAAGCAGCAACGTCATGTTCTGTATTTTTCATCTGTCATCTCCTAGTTTATTTTATCCCAGTGGAAGTAAACTTTCAAATGCAGGTCTAGTCTTCTCTATCTGAAAATTAAGTGGGGTAAATAGTCGAAATGTGTTCCAAATTTAGGAAGCAAGGGGAAGAAAACAAGAGCATGTTTTCAGTTGACTAAATGACATTGCAACTCTCCACGGGCAACAAGGAGCACACCAGGCCCCCAGGCACTCAGAGCAGCAAGTGGGGGCCCAGCTCACTGTCTTGCCACCTGACTATCTTGCTCTCAGTCAAACTCATGAACCCAGATGTACCTTATATGTACTACAGTGCCCTGTACTCTTGCCTCACCTTGAAACATTTAAGTAAGGGCAAGAGTCGAAGCTGAAGGATGGTTTTATCTTGTGTCACTTCTCCTAAAAACACTACGTGGCTTTTATAGTAAGCAAATTCAAATTGGCTTTATTTTCAGAATATGGAAACACTATAAAGTGGACTATTTAGGAAACCATTCGATCGTGAAAAATTCAGGACTAGGAAACAATGGTTATGAACTGATAACACACTCCATTAAATACCAGCATTCTTTGAAAATAGGACACTCTGGAATTTCCAGTTAAAAATGATGTGTTGAATACAGATGTTAGTTAGCTTCTACTCTCTTCCAGGCACCCCTTTGGAAAGGTTTTTTTTTTTTTTTTTTTTTTAAAGAGATATATATATATAAAAGAACAAAAAGAAAGGGAGAAAAGACAATAGCAAGAAACTTTTGGAAGCTAAATAGATGGATGAAAACTGATTTAGGCCAGAAAAAGCTGAATCATAACTATGCAATGGGGAACACTAAAAAACAATCCAATTTCATCATAAAACCCCAAAAGACTCAAAAATTAGTGGCACCTGTTTACATTTGGAAGTGAGGGTGTAGGATGGAAGCAAAACACAGTAGGAACCGAATACTGAAAGTCTGTTTAAGAAGCAGTTAGACAAAACCACATGATCCAATGAACCAATTGGTGCTTTAAAAAAAAAAAAAAGCACCTGACAAATTCCAACACCCTTTCATGATAAAAACTCAACAAACTAGCAATAAAAGGGAACTTCCTCAACACAACAAAGGGTATCTAGGAAAAACCCACAACTAACATCACACTCAAAAGTGAAAGACTGAAAGCTTTCCACTAAGATCAGGAACAAGAAAAGGATGCTCACTTTCACCACTGCAATTCAACACTGTACTGGAATTTCTAGCCAGAGCAATTAGTCAAGGGAAAAAAAGGAATGTAAATTGGAAAGAAAGAAGTAAAACTATCTTTATCCTCAAATGACATGATATCCTATATAGAAAATCCTAAGGAATTCACACAAAAAAACTATTAGAGCTAATAAATTCAGTAAAGTTGCAGGATACAAGATCAACACACATCAGTTGTATACACTAGCAGTGAACAATCTAAAAGAGAAATTAAGAAAACAATTCCTTTTATAATAGAATCTGAAAGAATAAAAAACTTTGGAATAAATTTAAGCAAGGAAGTGCAAACTTGTACACTAAAAACCACATAACATTTTTGAAAGAAATTTTAAAAGATTCTACGTAAACGGAAAGACAATCCATGTTCATGGGTGAGAAGAAAATGGCAATACTCCCCAAATGACCTACAGATTTAATATGATCTCTGTCAAATCCCAATGGTCTTTTCTACAGATATGGAAAAGCCAATCCTTAAATTCTTATGTTACTGCAACAGGTCCCAAATAGCAAAAAACAATATTGAGAAAAAAGAACAAAGCTTGAGAACTCATTCGCCCCAATTTCAAAACTTACTACAAAACGGTGTGCGGCTGGCCAGTAGCTCAGTTGGTTTGAGTATGGTGTTGATAACACTAAGGTTAAGGGTTCAGATCCCCATACCAGTCAGCCATCAAACAAACAAACACAAAACAATAGTGTGGTACTAGCATAAGGACAGACATAGAGACCAACAAAACAGAATTAAGAGTGCAGAAATAAACCCTGACATAGATGGCTGACTGATTTTGACAAGGGTGCCAAGACCACTCAATAGGGGAAAAACAGTCTCTTCAACAAGTGGTGCTAGAACAACTGAATTTCCACATGCAAGTTAGACCCCTACTTCACATCATATACAAAAGTGAACTTAAAATGGATCAAAGACCTAAACATAAGAGCTAAAACTACAAAACTCTTAAAGAAAACATAGGGATAAATCTTCATGACCTTGGATGTGGCAAAGGATTCTTAGGGATGACACCAAAAGCATGTACAACAAAAGAAAAATAAATAAATTGGACTTTATTAATTGGTACATCAAAGCACACTATCAAGAGAGTGAATAGAAAACCCAAAGACTGGAAGAAAGTATTTGCAAATCATACATCTGATAAGTCTAGTATCCATAATATATAAAGAACTTTTACAACTCAACAAAAAGACAACCCAATTTAAAAATGGGTAACGACTTGGGCCGGCCCGGTGGCACACTTGTAGAGGGCGGCGCTCCTGCCGAGGGTTCGGATCCCATATAGAGAGACCGGTCCGCTCACTGGTTGAGCGCTGTG